>NC_043987.1:8177500-8202500 GCF_902150065.1 Myripristis murdjan | reverse complement strand
CTGCAAGGGGAAAAAAATCTTTTTTTTTTGCCTATATTTTTTTGCGTAATTTCCTTTTGTAACTTTTTACTAATTTCTTGCAAATTATGGGGCCATTTCTTGCTAAATTCTTGCTCATTGCCTTTTCTCCGTGTTTAAAATTTAAAAAAATCAAGCCCGCTCGCTCAGGTTCCAAAGGGTTAACAGTGTGTTGCGAATACAGCTAGAGCCAAATAGGCTTTTTGCACACCGAAAATAGGATTCCTTTGAAAAGTCCGGGCTATTATAATTCTATAAATATTTAGTTACCCTTTAATAGCTAGGGCTATTATAATTACATCAATAAGTGTCTATAAATGAAGTTATATTAGCCTGCAAGGTACCATTTACATCAACCCTAAAATAGCTTTTCAATTACCCCTGCCCTTCATTTCAATTCAGCAGTGTTCGCTATTGCATCATGATCTAACACGTTGACCAAGCATGGATGTGTGTGTGTGTGTGTTGTGTGGGAGTGTTGACACTGCCCATGGAGGAAAAGTTTTTTTTTTCCTTCCTCTCCATTTTCCCCTCCGTCTCTATCTCTCTGTTTCTCCCTCCCTCTTCCCTACAGGCACGTTGTGTTGTCTCTGTGAGTGAAGCATTTAGCAATGAAAGTGAGAAGTTGTTAGTGTGTGTGGTGGATGGGGTGTATGTGTGTGTGTGTGTGTGTGTGTGTGTGTGTGTGGGGAGGGGAGGGGGGGGGTAGCATGGCACTGCAGGCATGGTACATGTGACATAACACACACACACACACACACACATACACATACACCAATGCACACACACAGGGATGTGTTGATGAGGCTGCCATTTTCTGCCCAGCCACGGGATATATACTCACCTTCCTAATAATAATTGGCCTACATATGCTGCAGCGAGTGCCATATTTATGTGCATGGAGTTTGGAAGCACGGCTTGCAATATTTGTCACGATTCCTCCCCTCATATAAGTTAATTTCCCAGTGTTTTGCATAGCGAATTTGAGTGTTATCGAATCTTTTTGTGTAATTGAATAGAAAATAAATGGAATGGATTTAAACTAAATGGCGTGTTCCACTTTTGTCTTTCTTTTTACTGCATAATAGATCAGGAATAATAAAGCACTTAGGGATTAACTACTATTGCACCCATCGATTTGCCGCTGTCAAAGTACGGCACGCGGGCCAATAGCATCCCTCGGAAATGTTTCTGATGGCCCACGATGAGTTAAGGTGAAATGATGAATTGTATGCATTATATCTGGTGTGGTTCAATCAGCCTACATCATACAGTACTTCACTTTTAAAAACGGTAAGACTGCACACCCTGGGATAAGCTGTCAAGTCAGAAATGGCTGCATGGCAACTCACTAGACAGATTACGTCATCATTGCCGGTACATTAGCTGGTCTGCGAGATGCAGGAACTGGGGCAAAAATATATTTTGTGCTCCGTTTCTTTTTGGGCAGCCCTCAATCCAACGTTGGGTCCCTAAATTGGCCCCCAGTCATAAAGACTTTGAGATCCCCTGATTCAGACCAAGTTGCTCGCCAGTGTTTTGAGTATTCATAATGGTACAGTGCCCTGTCCAGCAATTGTTTGATTCAAATCCAAAGAACTGACAGAGAGCAAAATCCATTTCAAAGCCTTGCACACCTGTCACTATATAAAGTTTTCACTGGTCATTATCTCTGGTCAAGTGAACAGTGAACATGCCCAGTTGACAAAAGGTGGTATAATCCACGGCAGACCTTTTTATATCAGTGCTGATCACTTTAAATTCTGCCACACACTGTCTCCCAAAAAAAGATGTTAACTTGGAGGGAAATGGCATCACTAAGTCTCACACATTTGCTCATCTTTACACTTTGCACACCCCATTTTCAGCTGACAGTAATGACATTGCACTTAATATTCTAGATGGTGGACGCTGAAAAATAACTTTCATGACTTGAGTGCTTGTGAACTCAGTGCATCCCTACAAGAGTGCCCTCTGTTTTGCGATTCATTCTCTCAAGCCGTGCCAAATGTAATTACAAAATTCCTTCAGCAAACATGTTCATTACAAAGTGCCCTATATAGAACAAGAGACACAAATAAATGAAGACGTCCATGTGTCTCTGGCTCCTGAATGCATCAAAGGGTAGTGGATTGTCTGCTTCCAGGTTTCAAGCACAACTTAGACTACCGCTCCTCTCCTCAGGCTTCCTAATGTTCCCAAACACCGCTAGAGTGGAGCATGTTAATATCCGTTTTCTTATTTGTGAAGCTGCAGCCCATTTATTCATGCCTTCTTTTCAAACACCCGGTAATGGTTCATGCCCCCGGATGCTCGAAAAAGGCCACTGGTCTGCACTATGTTAATTTCCTTCCCTGTCTTTGAGGCAGTTATTATAGCTTGACAAGCTCTCTCACTCATATTTAACAGCCCTGGAATAAAATTATACTACCCATATTCCTAAAGGTCTAAAGATGCCATTCTCCTAGTGGTACAATATAAATCAACCAGGAGAGAGAGAGGAGACTTGGAGGGAAATTGACGCAACAAGAATAGAAACTAAACGGAAACGGAAAATAGTCTAATGTACCAGAAAAAAGCCAAAAAACAGAATGCAACACACCACACTAAGGCACGATACAACACAATATATAATGACACTTCAGCAAAAAGCTGAAGATACAAAAATACAACTTCATACTAATGAACATGTTACACCACATTCTCAACATGCAATCATGATACATCACAACGAGGCCCAAAATGACACACCACAACTCAACAGAGAAACCAGGTTTCCCTCATCTTTGGGAGATTCATGATAAAAAAAAATGAGCCCAGATTTAACCCTCCTATTCTGTTCATTTTGGGCTAACACTCATGAGGTTACCGGTCACATGTGACCGGTAACATTGTATTTGATTATAAATCCACTATGATACATATTATCACCTAATGTTGTGTTAGATCTTTTTATCAACTTCTGCTCTTGTGAAAATGACAAGTTTTGAACTTCTATTTGCTATGTATGTGCTGTAGGCCTAATTTACCTGAGATCATACTATTCGTTTTTTAGGGAAAAAAACATTATATAGATATTATTTTGACTATAACAAATACTCAGATGAAACATATTGTAGTATTTATCACAGAGTACTTCATTTCAATGTTTTCCAAGGACACTGTTTTGAAACATTTCAATTTTCTAAATAGTGGCAAAAAATAGCATCTTTTGTGTTCCCGTCAGCATTGACCACTATGATTTAGCTAGTCATCCTCATGACATTTTCACATGGAAGCTGACCGTTCCTCTCAGGTGGGGATGAGGTCCAGGAAAAATGACCATTTTTGGACCGAAAGGTGACCACAACTTCAGCTGGGTCTTCTTCCTGACACCTGACACCTGACAGGTGTCAGGTGTCAGGTGTCAGGTGTTGGCAGTTCCCGTGGTAGGTTCCCGTGAGGGTTGCCATGGAAGCCAAAAAGGGGCAAAGTTGTGTGTGTCTGTGTGTGTCTGTGTCCATGTGTGTGTGTGTGTTTGTGTGTGTGTGTGTGTGTGTGCCTGCTCAAAGACACCTACATGTTGGGTGTGGGAAAGAAGTCTGAGAGATACTTTCTCGTGGGGGTTGCCATGGAAGCCAGAAAGGGGTATAAGGTGTGTGTGTGTTTGTGTGTGTGTGTGTGTGTGTGTGGTGTGTGTGTGTGTGTGTGTGTGGTGTGTGTGTGCCTGCTCAAAGACACCTACATGTTGGGGTGTGGGAAAGAAGTCTGAGAGATACTTTCCCGTGGGGGTTGCCATGGAAGCCAGAAAGGGGTATAAGGTGTGTGTGTGTGTGTGTGTGTGTGTGTGTGTGTGTGTGTGTGTGTGTGTGTGTGCCTGCTCAAAGACACCTACATGTTGGGGTGTGGGAAAGAAGTCTGAGAGATACTTTCCTGTGGGGGTTGCCATGGAAGCCAGAAGGGGGTATAAGGCGTGTGTGTGTGTGTGTGTGTGTGTGTGTGTGTGTGTGTGTGTGTGTGTGTGTGTGTGTGTGTGTGTGTTCACACACATCTGTGTCTGCTCAAAGACACCCGCATGTTGTGGGAAAGGAGTGTGGGAATGTGTTTAACTCTATTTTATACACTAATTGTAGTCTTACCCATTCATTTCTAATGACCGGTCATTTGTGACCGGGAACACGATGGGTGTAAACAAGTTAAATAAAACATTCAAAAATTAATAAAAATTCTCCAAATTTATTTTATGTGTTCAGATGCCATGTGTGAACAAAGTCATGGAACCTCATGACAAACAGATGAAATTAACTGCATTTTTTGGAGAGAAAACTTGTACACCGGTCAGATTTGACCGCGAACACGACAGGAGGGTTAAAAAGTAACGCCCTCCCCTAAATGGTCTGGGGGGCGCTGGCCCTGGTGTGGTTGAGTTGTACAATAGTTGAAAGTTTTATTCAGCATTATTGAATTTACAAAGTTTCACAGGTTGTTATGATTTGTTAAATATATAATAAATAGCATAGTATTTTAGGGGTTTGTTTATTGCTTCAAAAACCACATTTGGTAGCGGTTCACATGTAATTTTGTACATTGTTCAAATGGAAAATGAGTTTCTGTATAAGTTGCTTTGTTATTCAAAATGTGAACAATTATGTGTTACACATGTGAGTGAGTTCACATGGAAACTTAAAAGCACTTTTTTTGGTTTTACATGTTGCTTTGTCATGTGTTACAACATGTAAAGTTACATGTGAAAAAACACAAGTTTTAAGTTGGAATCACTCTCGTGGTTTTGTGCATTTCCAAAATCATATGTGAAATACTGTTTACATGGGGATTCACATGTGGTAGATTTTTACATGATTTCCAAATGCAATTCTTCATGTGAAATTAAACATGCGGTTGTTCATGAGCAAACTTCATATGTGACAAATCTTCATGTGAAAACCATGTGTCCAAAACCCACATGTGCTTTAGCATGTGGAATGATTTACATGTGGTTTTTTATGCGTGATTTCCATGATGTGATTTTCTACATGTGAAATGACATGCTTGTGCACATGCGGATTCACATTTGACAAATCAATATGTAAATTGTGTTTTTTTTTTTTTTTTCATGATTCCCTTATTCCCACACAGAACATGTGATTTTTCATGTCGAAGTAGATGTAGTTGTTTACATGAGTCAGCATCACATGTGACAAATCAGCATGTGAAAAACGTGCCTAAAAACCATGTGTTTAAAGTTTCACACGTGGAATCTCTCACATGTGGTTTTCCTCATGATTTTCACCTGATTTTATTTATTTATTTATTTATTTTATTTATTTATTATTATTTATTTATTTTTGGTTTTAAAGTTCTGCAAGGTCATGTGAATGCGTAGTTGCAGAGCGGCGTTAGCTGCTCTTGTAGGACAGCTCTGCAGCAGTTTCCTGCCTTTAAAAGTAAAATTTACCCCCCAAAAGATGAATTTCATTAGAGGTTTCACAGACATTTTATGTAACTGTGAGAAGACATTTTCATCGTATCAGCGGCAAATGACGCAAACTGGCCAATACTGCAGTTTTAATAGAAGGCCAATATTTGTTTCCTAATATGTGTGGTATACTGTCTATCGAATTGCAGTTGATTGTTGACATTATGTGAGGCCATGTCATCCTTGCAGCAAAGGAAAAAAATTGCATCCATTTACAGTATTGTATTTATTTGTATTCATGTCAGACCTGTGGCCATATTGCTGATTAAATGAAGAACACTGGAGTCACTGTGCAAGCACACACAGGGATTTACTCGCCCTTTACTTGCCTCTTTCTCCCTTCCCTGTTATTTTCCTCTGTTTATTGTGATTTATCTTCTCTTTATTCTCTCTCTCCCTCTCCCTCTCTCTCTTTCTCTCTCTCTCCTTCATTAATTACCCTGATTCCATTTTGTTCCTCTCTCTGTCTGGATCATTATTTACTATCCTTATCCCTCTCCCCCCTTCTCCCTGTCTTTATTTATCACACACCCGTTCCCTTCTCTTTGTGTCCTCTCGTGTATCAGTCTTTCACTGTCTCCTGCTGTTTTTCTCTCACTTTCTCTCCCTCAGTCTTCTCCTCCTTCTCCCTCATAAGTATCTTCTTTCATCTTCTGTTTGTATCGCTTCATATGTTCACCTCACCCCAGTCAGATTAGCTCTCCTTTCCCAACCCTGTTCTTCTTCCACTGTCAGAAATGTCCTTATCATTCCTCTCTCTTTCTCATCTGCAACAATGGGAAAAGGGAGATTTTATTATAAGATACATTATAGATAGTGATTTTGTAGTGGTTTGCATGTACACTAGCATGCGCACAAATGCATACAAAGTGAAGAGACGGGAGACATGGAGGAAGGAGGGGGTGGAGATGAAGTATGACTGAAAAAGGGAAGAGAAGAAAATGGGAGGGGATGATGTGTGAATAGTGAGGGAATGATTGAGAGCAATGGTTATGAGCACTGGAAAAATGGAGGAATGGATTGATGGATGGATGAATGAGGGGATAAATGGATGAACTGACAGATGGATGGGGGAAGGAAGGAGTGACACTAGCCGGAGGCTCCAAGAGAAGGTATATTCCTACACATAGAGGGGACAAAAGAGAGCTGCAATAGAAAGGCGAACAGAGATTGACGGTTAATGTAGGGAAATAAAACCCTGAGAAAGGATCAAAGAGAGTGCAAAACGTTGGAAAACGGAGCGGACATGGGGATACTGGTGAAATAAAAAGGACAAAAGAGGAAAATATAAGGGGAGAAGTGCATTAGCTATCAGTTTTTTTATTGTCATTCTGTTGTTGCCTCATTTGTCTTTTGCACTTCTGCTTATTTTTGGTTACTTGCAGTCCCTGGGTTTCCAAATGCTGACTTATTCAGCTGCTGCACTGATTGGACATTGCTCTGGAAAAGGGCATTAGCTGAAAGGCCTGGATTGTAAATTGTGAGGAGGGAAATTGGAATGCAGTTCAGCATCTCATAGTAAACTGGAAATGACAGCCATGCATTATTTGAATATAAAAAATAACCAAAACGCCTTATTTGGCCAGTGGGAAGCAGATTGAAACACAATGCAGGAGAGATGGATGGATGGATGGATGGATGGATGGATGGATGGATGGATGGATGGATGGATGGATGGATGAATGGATGATGGATGGGTGGGAAGAGGAATGGGGAAAGGGAGGGCAGCTGAGTGTAAATATTTAAGCTGAAAATAATAATGGGGGATACACTACAAGAATGAATCTGACACCAGTCTGTGGCTCAAAACAAAACAATATATATTTTAATACTATATGTGTCATTTATATCTCTGAATGCACCTCTGTGCCATATCTCCTTGTAATGTGTATCTGTTACCCACCAATTGACATATCATGTTATTTATTATCACACATGAAATAAATAAGTAAAATGCATAAAACAGATAACAAGATGGACAGATTTATGTGGTGTATTAGATTCATATATTTTCTGTAGATGTAGTTTGTTGCTTTGAGACTGGATGCACAATCACATCACAGGAGACAGCAAACGATGAACAATTAAAAAAATAGATATATACAAACTGAAATAAAGATTAAAGTTGAAATCAGTACAGGCAAATGCATTGGAGGTGGAGAGAGAGTAACTACGTCAGATGTGTGTGTGTGTGTGTGTGTGTGTGTGTGTGTGTGTGTGTGTGTGTGTGAGTGTGTGTGCGTGCATGTGTGTTTTATTAATATGATAGCAATATTTCATTCTGAAAATATCTCGCTTCTTGTCAATATCAGTATATCATGACACCCCTAGTTGGATCCTATCTGAAACCTGGACAAATCACTTGGAAAAAATGATCTCATTTATAATACTTATAATTAAGTAAAAAAAAATAAAAATAAATAAATTACAACACACATACTTAAAACCTGGCCAGAATATTATCAAACATTAAAATAATAAATACATAATTAAACAAATAAATAAATAAAGTAAAATTAAAATTAATAAAAATAAAAAAAGGCACCTGAAAACTCATGAGAGAGACTAAAAAAAAAAAAAAAAAGAAAAGAAAACTGGCTGTGTTACATAAATCTATATTATTATATTATAATTTTTACAATCATACATTTAAAACACATTGCCAAAAAACAGCCTAAAATTCTGGAAAACATTTTTTAATCCTTTATAATTTTCTACAAGAAAATTATAAAGGATTAAAAAATGTTAAAAGCCTGAGAAATTAAATAAGTGAATAATAAATCAATCAATCAAAAATAATAAAAGACACTTTCAAAATAAAAGACTGAACAAAAAAAAAAAAAAAAAAAGCTGGCTACCAGTCTTAACTATAGCCAAAAGCTAGTCACTCCTGTTGGCCACAGATCAGCCAGTACTCGCCAAAATGGCCAGCAGCACAGCCAGCTGGCTGCACGCTCTGTACCTGTCCCAAGTCACAGCCAGGGGCCCGGCCCCGCCGATCGCATCTCACTTGTGCAGCAAGACAGCTGGACTGGAGGTCGAGTGGAAGGAAAGCTGCGGTGCCAGATCAGGATACTGACTGTCAGACAAAATGCCTCAGCTGAAAAGCAATTCGCTCTCATCCCCCCACCACAGAAAGGATAGTTTTGTCAGCGTCTGAATCAAATCTCACTGCTCAACCCATCACTGCACCATCTGCGGGAGCATGGCCGCTACATGAGCGTGTGCATGCACGTGAAACATTGGTGTGTAACCGAGCGCATATGCGATTTATGACCACCTGTGTGTATACGCCCTATGTGTGCACAAATGTGTGTATACGCATTACAAATACAAATGTGTGTATGCGCATTCTGTGTGTGTTTTTGTGTACACCTGCGCACACGCGTGTTCGTCGGACATGTGTGAGGTACGAGCATGTACATGTGCATGCTTGCAGGTGTCTGTGGTCCACGTGTGTGTGTGTGTGTGTGTAAATAGTCGTTTAAGGAGCCTTATGGTTGTGATGATGAAGTGTATGTGCTAATCTGAAAGATGCCTCAGGATGCACATTGCATTTAGAAATCCTACCACTGCTGTAGCAATCCGTCAGTGTAATGTGTTTGCATGTGTGTGTGTATGTGTGTGTGTGTGTGTGTGTGTGTGTGTGTGTGTTGGGGAGTGAAACCGTGTATTTGCATGTACTCTACCAGTGTGTGTAGCTGTATGTGTGTGTGTAGCTGGGGACATCTGCGTACTCATGGTGCTGTGTTTCATTTGCTGCCCTATCCAGACCTACACAGCCCTGTGACTGGTGGGTCACACCGAATTGGACCTGCGGATTACCAGTTCTGACCTTTCAAAGTTAAAGATTTTGACCTTTAATTATAGTGTCAGCATCAGACAAATCAGTGTAATTTGTGTCCATGCTGGAATACAGTGTCATACTGCATCATCTCCGAGAGTTTCATCAAAACTGGACCCGTGGTGTCTGAGACGTCAAGCTCAAGTTTAAAGTGCTGACCTTTACAGAGCCCTCATTAGGCACAATAAAGGCACGTCAGTGTACTTTTTAAACACCAGAACACAGTGCCAAGATACATCATCCCTCTAATTTCTGTCAAAATCAGTCCAGCAGCGTAGCAGTTTTGGCCTTTCAAAGTTAAAGAATTTAGACCTTTTCACTGCAATGTCTCCCTCAGGCCAATCAGTGTAATTTTTAAAAGCTGGGACACAGTGCAAGGACACAATCATTGCACCGTGTCCCATTATCTAAGTGTTTTCAAAATCAGGTTTGTGACTTTCCTTGGTTCCATCAGATCATCATTTTTAAATGCCTGTGGTAATGTCTACTCATTATTCAGTCATTTAAAACTCAAGTGGAGGCCATTGTCAGAGCCCTCCTTTATGTTATTATCCTGTGTCTTTCCTGCATTAGCACTGGGAACAAATCTTTCTTGAACTTTACACCAAATTTGTATAAAACTTTCTTTCAAACCAGCCCACTAGTCAACAGATTATTGGTCGAGAAGGAAGTGATACTTGATTTTTAAAACAACTGGTGCTAAACTGCACCATTAGTTTAACAAGCATCCATCAGAAGATGGGGCTCATAATGATTTCCTCCTCAGACCTAATGGGTTTTGAATTCCACCGAGGGCATTTACAAACTCAACAGATCAGAGACTCTTTAAAAAGCTCGATATGAGGCACTCGGGGCCTCCAACTTTGAAACACCCTGAGCAGAATCGCAAACAACTAACCCACAGCTCTGTCTCCTTGAATGAGGAGGTGTTTATATCTATTGTTGTGGCATATTGTGGTGATCTACCATCATTTTTTTTTGTTTTCATTAGAGGAGTATGTCGCACCCCTATGCCTGCTGTAATCTACTTTGCACCACAGAGAAATATATAAGGAGGCGGGGGCTGTGGGTTCAACACCCATCTGGCTTTAGTTTGTTACTAGACCCTGAGATTATTCACATATCACACAGATTTCACTCTGTGGTCCTGATGGATTATTCACAATATGACTTTAAATATTGATTAACCCAGCACTCATGAACTGCATTCTATTGAATCATTTAGTTATTTATATATATATTTTGAGTTTTTAGTAAATTATTGTAAATAATAATCTTCTCAAAATAAAATGTAAAGGAATGCCTTAAAGTCAAGGACAATTACACTTGCCAAACTAGAAAATTCCATCTAAATGTAGGATGCTTTCAGTGGTTCCAAAACAAAGGCAACATCAAAAATGTTTGCCCTTTTCTGCTGGTGTCAAATGGTGTCAGAAGCAATCTGACCTGTTTTTGAGGCTATGACCCTCCAAGCGGACAGGGGCATGCTTTTTTTTTTTATATCGGGGATACATGTCTTGGCACAATACCTGTCAAAGTTCACCAGGTGACGATCAGGTTCAAACTGCAGATTATTGCTTCCTCATATTTTGGATGCCCGCCTCCACACACAGTCAGCTGGAGAGAGCGCACTGTTTCCTTTTTAGAGTCCTTGCACCCAGGAGTAATGAAAGTCGACACCATTGCAACAGGTTTTTGTGAACAATCAAATGTTGTCTAAGAGAAAATTTTCCTACTCCAGCAAGCCAGTTTATGGAAACTTGCTTTGCTGCCTCATTGACAACACGGCATCCAAACACCCCCGGACTTCAGCCCAAAATAAGCAGAGCTTTGCCCAGATAACTTCCATACTATGTGCACCAAATTGTCTAAATTGACAGCTACCGGAGGTAATTCCCACAGCAACAGAGATGTTTTGCTGATATTCTTTTTGAGAGGGTTTACTTGGGGGGAAAGACCTGACCCGATCAATGAACTGAAAGTGGATAAAATGCTGAAGATCCTTTGTTGCTTTGTTTGGTAAGAGGGTTAACTCTGAGCCAAACTGAACACTGAATTATTTAAATGAGCTGAATTTATATCTTTTGATTGTCTATTATCGAACCCCAAAGAGAGGTGTTTTTGCTGAGCTCTGGACTCATTTTTGTGTGGGACTATTTGTTTTGTGGATTATTTGAACTGGCCGTAATTCAGAGTGATTTTCATTTTATCTTAATACACCGATTTATCTTGAAATTCCATGCGTTTTCATTCGTTGTAGCAGTGATTATTGCTTGGATTACTGTTGTGTTATTGCTTGCTGGTTTAGATTTGTGCAAACTGGGTTCAAGGCAGAGTATACAGTTTGGGTTGATTTTAAAGGCAGCTCGCTACAGAATGTATTATCATTTGCTTTTCATATTTAGTGACTGTGTCAAGTTTCACACAACAATGAAGTGGTATGGTCCGACTCTGAAGGACATTACTGCCGTATAAAAACCATATTTTTCACTCACTTCGAAGCATATGCGCTCTGTCTCAAGAAACTGCAAGATTATGGCATTCTGCTTTGTGGCAGCCCATTTTGTTGCCATGGTAACTGTAAACAATCATGTCAGGCACATAATTGGGTCATTGAGATTCTTTTAAAAATGCATGAATTAGATTTTACCTGTCTCTGTTGCGGGGTGTTGAGTGGACCAATGGTTTTCTTGCATCTTGCAGTGTCGTTGCCGTTGACCTTGAGTTTCCCCCTACTGGAACAATCTGTCATAAACATGAAAGTTGCGTGGCTGCACAAAATCTTAAAGTGTAATTAGCTGATAGCATGGCTTATGTGGTTGCTGCCACTATCTTAAGCATTTAAGAATTTGCCCTGCCCACTATTTTAAAGTCTCTGTACACATATCACTTGATCACAGCCTTGGCTATTACATGGCTATATACAATCATGTACAATACTATACATACTTACAAAACTATACTATATAATACTTGGTTAATATACTTGGTTAATACTTGGTTAATATAATATTCGGGACAGTTGTTTTTTCTTTATTTGTTTTCTTACTGTGCAAGTGTGATGGGAATTCGAAGCTGTTTTTAAATGTTAAGGGTCACAGGTAACTTTTCACTTCAATCCGAGGTCACTTGCTCGAAAAGGTCAGGTGAGTGTTCTTAAATGTCACTAGGGCTCTCACTTATTTATTTATTTATTTATTTTCTTAACTGACAAAAAATGGATACAAGTATTGGTGGTCAGTGCTTTTACAGCTTTCATTTTCACTGACTATGCTTTAATGACAAATTGCCTCATAAATTAAGGATGACACGATGAACTGGATCAGTCAATTAACCAGAGCAAGCAGACATGAAACAGTAATTTGCCCATGCACTATTATACCAACGATACACAAGAACAAACAAGACTTCTGAACTTATGACACAAACCTGGTCGTGTGATGCTCATGTATATTCATGAGTAGGGGTGGACATGCAGGTCAGTGCAGGCTGTGTCTGTGTCACTTTAATCATCAGACCAAAAAATGCTAATCATACATTCACATTAGGAGGATTGGGAGATGCCTAAATATTCATCGCTGAATTTGCATATCATTTACATGCGTTCTGTACCTAGTGTGTCAATCCCACTGTGTAACTGTCTTGTAGTCTGTCAGCGCCAATTAAAACAAGTTAAATTCCTGTTACGTGCGTTGTGCCTGTTGAATAACAGTGAATCTGACTCTGATAGACTCTGACATGCAAAGTTGTGCACTCTGGAAGAATAAAATCACTAAAATGGGCTAATAATGTCCACCAACTCTCTTGCTTATATAGTTTTTGATTATCTGTGAGGGCAGGAGGATTCTGGAGCACACGCATCATCATAACGTTCTGAAACATAAATGATACCCCCTTTTTTTCTTGAAATAAATAAATAATAAAATTTCTACCTGTAAAGACGTTGTTTTTTGTCATTAAAAAGCACACACTTTGCAATCTTTGTAACCATCTTATATGTATTTATTTATTAAACATTTCATATGTTTTATTTGTTTTTTATGTATTATCTGTATTTTTATTTGATATTTTCTTCATAGTGACTGATCTGTAATTACAGCTTCATAGGATAAAACAATAATGTTTTTTCAAAGAAACTGTGCACGTGTGGTATAGCTACTTAGGTTGCAGAGGGTAACTTTGTTTTCTAATGTGCACATTTGAAAAAGGCAAATATTTGCAAGTGACATATTCATCAGCTTCATCATGGAGAGTTGAGTCCTTTTCCTCCGGTCATTCTTAAGATGTACTCGGCCCTCACCTCGACAAGCATCTGCAGGTTGACACTACACTGAATGAGACAGTAATGTTAAATTATATGCTTATTAATACTTGTGCATTGTTTTCTCTTATGTGATTTAATGTGACTTGTGTCTCATGACTCCTCAGCACCTTTCAGAGTTTACTGTATTTGATGAATGGGGTGTTATTAGATTTGTAATTTTTATGCAATATGTTGGACCTTATTTTTTTTCCCCCACCATTTGCAAAATACAGGTTTCTGTTTGCCAAAAGTAGAGAGAAAATCAAAAAGAAAATCGAGATGCTTTATTTTTATTACTGGCATTACTCTCTGATGTGGATACTGTGTTTAGCCTGGTATCCACTGTTTCAACCTGTACTTTGGGTTTGGGGAGTAAACAAAGGAACAAGGCGAGTCGCAGCTCTACCAGCCTCTACAGCCTTCCATTTCCCTTCTCTTTCCATCTTCCTTCCTCTCCTCTCTTCCCCTCTTTTTTCCTCCTTCCGCTTGCCTCTCGCCCTCTTTATTCCTCTTTGCCTCATCCCCATTTTCCTTTTCTCTCCCCTCGTGATCCGCTTCTTTTTCTCATCCTCCCTCTTTCCCTCCCTTTTTTCCCCTTTCACATCCCTCTCCTCTCTTCCCGTCCTCTTGTTTCTCTCTCTCGGTGTGACCTAGTTTCCAGCAGCAGCCAACGCAGACATCTGGGGCTTCAGCTCACGTGCCAGAGAAGGCATGACACCCCTGCTGGGGGGGGGGGGGGGGGGGGGGGGGGGGGGGGGGGGGGGGGTAGAGGAAGAGGGGGAAAAGGAGGATAGAGTGATGCAGAGAAGGAGAAGAGAGGGACGAGAGAAAGGTGAATAGGGGGTGAAGGCAGAGAGAATGAGATGGAGCGATTATGGAGAGGGAGGAAAAGGTGAGGGGAAAATGCAGGGCATGTGGGATGGGGGAAGGAAAGCATGCAGAGGTATGCGGAGATGAATTTAAGTGAGAGAGACAGTGTGGTTGGGCACACTGGGGTTGCAAAAAGTGCAATCGAGGGAGAGAGAGAAAGCGAGAGGGAGGGAGAGAGCGGGGAGCAGGAAACAGAGGGAAGATGGCACACACATACAAACGCACACAAACGCAGCCGTGCACAGTTTGGGGCAGGCAGGCAGATGGTGTATGGCGGTTATTAGCTATCAGGGTTAGTGCGGCTTAGCGGGGTCACAGTGGCGAAGCAGGCTGAGTCGCAGTGTAATCTCTGTGTTAACCACAGATCATGTCATGTGTGCAGGTCAACCGCACGCTGCAAGCTAGACACACACACACACACACACACTGAACACATGTTGAAACGAATGTAAGAATGTAAGACTTTTCTATGTAAAGTAATGTTGTTTATCTGACACATGATTTGCATGTTTTTTTTTTTTTTTTTTTGGGTGGGGGTTGTTTTTTGATAAGCTGTTCTGTCACTTTGTTCCTGTATTTATGCATAACATGTCAATATTTTCAGATTTTTGTGACTTATCTTTGTTTTTCAGAATTAATCATTAATTTTTAACCTATTTCCCTTCTCTGTCTTCTTCTCCTTCTTGCACTTATTCTTCAACAACTTTATTTAATTTTTCCATCACAAAAATCCTGAATCTGAATGTCATGACATGAGTAATCATGACATGAATGTAACCACAGTTCAGTGCAACACCTCTGAGATAAATTCTACCTTTTAAGGAAGTTTATAATGTTCAGTTTTTGTTGACACTGTGGAGAATGTGTCAATTTAATTCTGTGTTTATTAACAAAGTTGTGGCAGAGGTCTTGTACTGGACTACATTATATTAAGAGGTGTTTCTATTTTTTTGTCCTCCCTATTTATATACATGAGGGGAGACAGAATATTGGAAACACCTCTCAGTAAAATGCTGTCCAGTCCAACAGCAGCACTAACTATGAGCTCAATGCCAAACACAGAAGTGAACGAACACCTCTATTACTGTGACAAAAAGAAAACCTGAGCATTATAGGCATCAGAAAAGTAAACTTTATGGCAGAACAGTTGGATTGGATTGTACTAGATTGTGCAGGTGGACCTAATAAAGTGGGCACTGAGTGTGCATATACACACGGCCTGTTCCCTCACAGGTGGCTGGGCCTACAAAAAGCCTAAGCAGCATTGCCCTATATAGGCGCACCAACAAGCTGCAGCTTCCTTTCACCAGGCTGACAGAGGAATTTAAGGTCACCAGAGTCAGAGAGGTGCTACTTTATAGAGACTCAGCCGGCACCAGATTGTCCTCTGCAGGCATCACAGTTAAAGCTGGGAGGAAGTGGTGGGCACAGGAGGCAGTCAAACAAACAAGGCTGAGTCACGGCATCCTGGTAGGCTCTGTGGCAGCCGGATGAGCCGGTTGCTACAGGCTACAGCAAAGACCTGGGGAGGGAGAGACATCAGCTGATCCGGGGAGAGCTCTGTGCAGAGGTGGAAGAGGGGCGCTAGAATAGGACAGTGGCTATGCACAAGCAAGGACCTCAGACTAACCGAGACATTACAGCTGTCCACAAGATCACCTGGGCAGAACTTTGGACGCCAGAACCAGCTAGAAACAACTTTCTGATCCAATCGGTGTACGATGTCCATCCAACCCAATTCAACCTGCATTGCTGGGGTCAAGCCAAATCCCACTGCGCCTGGCAAGAAGCTCCTTGAAGCACATCTTGAGCTGCAGCCCGAAAGCCATGGGAGAAGGGAGGTACAGGTGGCGCCATGACCAAGTGCTGAAGGCAGTAACTGACACCATCTTCACTGGAAACCAACAGAGCAAACATCAGCTCCCAACAAGGCACAGCATCGCCTTCGTCAGGGTGGGAGGAAAAATATCTTGGACTTGCAGAGGAATGTGGAAGGCATGGGTGGAGGGCCTGCTGTAAACCCACTGAGATGGCCTGCAGGGGCTTTGCAGGCCAGACGTTCAATCCCATTGACATCAGATGGTTGCAGGAAAGAAGCCACCAAGAACATCACTGAAGCTGCAGAGAGAAGTGTTGAGGTGGCTGTGGATCAAGAGGGGTGATCGATGGTGTGGCACGCTGCTTGGACACAAGCCGCAGACTGATCACTGATCACCTCGCCTGGGTGAGGGTGTCTGACGATCTAAGACCCAAAACACCCTGTGACCCGGGGTTCATCACTTATGATGTGCCCAAGCCACACCAGTTCGTGTTTCAAGAACCTTGTGTGCACAAATTAAGTGAAATTTAAACCTATAAACACCAACACATACTAAAAATAGCAAATGCAAACCTAATAATTTATAACACTTAAGCTATTAATACAATTTCACAACCAGTTTAATAGAATAAATGACAGTTATGGCTGTTATAGTCATAACCATAATCATTTTTAAAGTCACATGTGTTTCCCTTTATCACCCAGTGCATCTGTCAGTAGTCATGAGAATAAAACGTTTTTGACATGGGTGGTAAATGATACAGGTTTAGTTATATTTCTCCTGTGATCTATTGACAGAGTGACAAACATTCTCCAAATTCAGTAGTAGCATCATTTCCCGGATCGACTGAATATAGGTAGGAGGACCCTTTTTTTTTTTATGGAGGCGAGAAAACCCTTTTCTGTTCTTGACTGTGCCAAAAATTGCAGTCAGAAGGTTAGGAGTCACTGTTTCACTACCTATTGCTGAAAGTGATTTAAAAACAAGTATTATTTTGCTTTACATCTTCAGCATATCTACACTGCAAAGAAATACACCACATTCTCTCTCTCTCTCTCTCCTAACACCTATATTTGCACTCACTCATGTTTGCTCTTTTTTGTCCCCTGCATTTTATAGGTGAGAGAGACCCCAGACAGGCTATCTATATGTATGGCATGATCTGTAGTAACTAACATACTTTTTCATTTTTTCCTTGAAATTCAGAGGCATTTCTCGCTCTGTGAATCTTTGTGGAAGCCAAGCCTATTTGTCAACCCTGTTGCGCAGCGTTATCAAACACGGGACAGTGGTAGACGCCGTGAACGCAGCTCGTCCTGGCAGGCAGTGTGTTATTTGGTTGGAGACAGATTAGGTGTAGTAAAATGGAATCCTGCGATTCTGGCATAATTCAGCTGACAAAAAGACGGATAATGGCACTACTCTCCAAAACCCCATTTAATGTTTAACATTTCCATCTTGTTTCTGTCTCTCTTACTCTGTCTGTCTGTCTCTCTCTCCCTCTGTCTGCCGTCCAGTGTCTTCCAAGACCTCTCCCTCTCTCTGTTCCCCACCTTTTCTCTGCATGGTCTCAGTTGCTTCTTTCTTGTCCCCTCTCTCCTCTTTTTCTCTGTCTTCACTCTTTTGGCTCACCTTCGTGCCCCCATGGCTCTCATCCTCTCTCATGTTCTATCCTTTTATCCTCTCATATTTTCTTTTAATATCTCCGTCTATGCCCCTCTCACCTTCCTTTTATTCCCGCTAATCCTGTCATTTCTCCGTCACACCAGCCATCCCTCACTTATTCCACCCTTGTCTCACCCGCTTTCTCCCCTTTCTTCCTGGGGCTCTCTCTCCTCTTTTATCATAGCTGACCTTCATGCTAAAAGAGCACGGTTTTATTTAATTCTCACTCTCCACTCACTTGTCCCTGTCATACTTAGTCATCACTTATCATATGCACAGATATGTGCCATCTCTGTTGTGCTTGTTTGGCTCAGACCTGGGTCAAATTGTTGTAATCAGAATATCAGATGGGTTTGCTTTGGAGTCTTTGTCTGTTTCTTATTTATATGTTTTTTTTTTTTTTTTTTTTTTTTTTTTTTTTTTTTGGCTTTGCGTGTTTATTAGCAAATAACTAGGCTATCCATAACCTTTGAACAATCATTATTGTGAACATGAATTCTGTACGTAGTATTTTTCTCTGAAGTCACTTGGATTTGCAACTACTTTCAAGGCCAATTAATTTGGCTTGCACTTTATCTGTATAGCACATTCATGATGATACGAGCATGCGCCCATTAAAACAAAGTTCACCGAATGAAATGAAGTTCATCTGATGTGAGTCCAGTTGCTCTTTTCTGCACCAAAATGCAGTTTGGCTTGGCGTGGCCTCAGCTCACCGTGTGAGCTGTGGGTTAGTCAGTTCTGTTTGAGTTTTAGTTGGATGAAAGCTACTTGAGCCCATGAGCAAATTGAGCTGGGCCATCAAATGTGGTACCTGGGGGCTGCTGGATTGATCGAATGTCCCAAAGTGATCAGACCTTTGGAACAGAAATGTCCCAAAGGCGCTCAGAATGAGATTGGCTCCCATTTTTCCCACTTTTGCACCAAATAACACAGACCGACTGAATTTGGTGTGCTGAGCCTTTAAATGGTGCTTACAAAGCCTCAAAGTGTCTCAGAGTATGTTCCTCTGTGTTTTCTTCATGTTTGCTTTTAGAAACTTTGTTTAGAAAGAAATGTACCCATTTAATTGTCTATTTTATTTTTGGTTTTGACTCAACCCTCGCTGGAGGCAACTTCCTATTTTTGCTCCCTGTTGAAGGTTTTTTTTTCTTCTTTTCAAGGGTGTTGTTCCTTATCCCATGTGAGGGTCTAAGGACAGAGGATGTTGTCCTGCTGTAAGGGCCCTTGAGGCAAACTTGTAATTTGTGATACTGGGCCATATAAAATTGACTTGACATGACTTGACTAGTATTACCTGGGGACCTCATGAGATTTAAAAAATTACCCCACTGCCCCTCACTCATCTGTGTTTCAAGCAGCACATTCACACAGGATTAGCAAAATATGTATTTTACTAGAATTTACTGACATTATCCCCATGGATATGACTGAAAACATCAAGGCTCCATGTAACATCTGCTTCCTGTACATACAGTATAAGTATATACAGTATGTACATGGCATCCATCTCATCATCTCTCATCATTATTATCGAATATTTTGCTTTCCTGATGGATTTGAGTTGTTCTCTCTGTGAGTGGGTCTCCATTCGTTGTGGCGAGATGAACTTCCTGAATTTGCACCCAAAATGATGTCAGAACTTTCATTCATAATTTTATTTCCACTGCAGTGTCCACATGATTCTCGACGGGGACCGCAGATGACCTCTGCAATTATCACAGATTACTAGCGGTCTCCAGGTAATACTGCGAGTAGGACTTGAGACTTGACTAAGGTGGCTCTGAAGATCAAACCTCCTGATGATGTGTGATGCAGACAGAGAGACAAACACAAAGATGTGGTGGCATGCATGCTCAAAGATGCACAGTTATGTATATCCAACATAAGTTATTCAAGGCAGCAAGCAGGCATGTTGCCAGTTAGAAAACTAATCATTGTTTGTTTTAGTGCTATTGTGTGCAAGTGTGTGTGTGCATACATGATCTAATGTTTTCCTATAGCACAAGGTGCCCTTGATAGAGCAATTATTTGTGCTATGATTGTGTGTGCACGTGCGTGTGTGTGTGTGTGTATGAGTGAAAGGTAGGTATGTCCGTGTATGTCCTCTGTGTGTGTGGTTATCTCCCACCACCATCTGTTCTCTATAGGCTGATAATCATCCATCTCCCCATTAACTGTCAGTCGGTGTGTTCCCTGTTGACATCTTCCTCTGTCTGATTCAGTCGAGCACATAACACCACAACGGTTCACTTCACTGCAGGGGAGAGATACATAACAACAGACATAAACTTACAGCCTGGTTTCTGAACACATTACATTCTGTGTTTAACTGTGGCAGACCAAAGGCTCAGGTCACCTGTGCACCTGGGAAAGTGGCTAAAAAAAAAAAACATACTTGAGACACCACTTTGTCACAGTGAAATGATCTTATGGTTAAAATATATCATTTTTGAAAAGCACAC
This sequence comes from Myripristis murdjan, assembly GCF_902150065.1. Classification (NCBI taxonomy): domain Eukaryota; kingdom Metazoa; phylum Chordata; class Actinopteri; order Holocentriformes; family Holocentridae; genus Myripristis; species Myripristis murdjan. The sequence continues at coordinate 8,182,060 of NC_043987.1, read as the reverse complement.
TACAGTTCAAGTGAAGGATTCATCAGCAAATAAAGAATATGCATAATGCAATACCTCAGGGTTATGTTTCTATTTGAGGAAAAAATATTTTAGTCCTTAACAAAAGTTCATTTGTGTTGATTTTGATTTAGTTTTAATCTTAGTCTGACTTAGTTTGACTACAGTGTTCGTCATATGGATTTGATTTGTTAGTTTTAGTCTAATTTTGTCAACAAAAATTACAATGATTTTATCAATAAATTGTGCTACACTGCAGTCAGCTTCTTGTATTTTCTAACTGTCTGTGACTGCATAAAATTAGTCCAAGTCTGTCCAAAGACTTCTACAGCACAGATTCATTGAGGTAACATTTAGCTCATTTTAACTCTGATTCTATCAGTGGTTTACACCTTTGACCTCCTTGCAAACTAATAATTGCATCCCTTCCAAACTGAGGTCAGGAGTTGTTTTGGTTTTAGTTTGACAAAAAAAAACAAAAAAAAAACACTGATGTTCTCTGATGAATTCATTATACATTCAAACCTCTGTATAATTGCAGCCATGAACATGCACAGCCCATACTGTCCCGTAAAGTAAAATGTGATAAGTGTCTGGCATCACATCTGTGCAAATGTCTTAAGCAGGGCAAGAATAACAGAGGAGACTTATGTTCACATTTTAGTTTCCTTTTTTTCGTCTTTTTATTTTCACTTTAAAGTATTCAATTTAAGGAGTGCATTTAAAGAGATGCCATTCTTCAGCATATATAGTCCCAGAAATACTTAATGTCATCGCATTTATAAAGGTCTGTCCATATATTACACTGAGCACAGGCATGGACATTTGATTAATGCAGTTATGGTGAAGTAATGGAATGGTTTTGGCATTTAAATGCATTTAAATTCAGCGCCCACGCTTAATTTGAACAAGTGTGGGCCCTGAATGTAGCACAATGCACATCAGATCAGACGGCTCTCGCAGCAGTTTGGGAGGTTTTACCGCTATGAGGGAGAATTGAGAAATAACCCACCTTCAGTGTGCGTACCGCTGTGAGGAACAAGGAAATGTATCACACCTTGAGCAGGATTGTCAGTCAGTTGTGTAGCTCCCTCGCGGCACCTTCTCCTGACAGCTGGAACAAACTGTTCTCCTCATGGCTCCTCACCAGTTGAATCTTATTTTTGCCGCTCAGTGACAACATCAAATCTGCAGGACGCCAACTTTACAGCAAGTGCAAACAAAAGTTTACATTCTCTGCTGAATTATGCACATTTTTTACCTCATGGTTCCTTGGGTCAAGAAACTTACAGAGCACAGTATGTATATGATGATTTAGACCTTATAGCTATGCTGGAAAAATAAACTAAGATAAAAAAACAGAGGAACATTTATTGTGATATTGAATCTATTTATTTCAATAGAGAGACAGCAATATTGTAAATAAGTTAAGTGAGGGCATCATGATAAATGAATTACTTACACACAAATTAGAAACTGTAAATGTGTGGTGCAAGATTTGTCCAATTTAAATGAGGAAAATTTGATGCAGGTTTAAGATCAACAGTTATTAAAAAAAAATGACATTACTTTTATATTGTGTTAAATTGTATTGTAAAAGAACATGAGAAGATGCCCTCTCTCACCTTTACTACCCTCCCCTAACCTGCATGCACACACACACATACACATACACACACACGTGCGCGCACCAAGATGTATTACTCCATTTTGCTGGAGTTAGCTTTTCCCTCTCCCACTCTCATCATTCCTCCTTTTTGGCTTCTCTGCCTCTTTCTTGCTCGTCCCCCTTCCTTTACTTCACCCGCAAAAAATTATATTCGGTTCAAGTAAAATATTCATGCCTGAGTCATAGTGCTGGATCCATGAATCATACATCTGAAAAACCAGGAGAGCAAGAGGCATGGGGAAAAGGATGGGAAGAGAAGGAAAGGAAAGGAAAGGACAGGAAAGGAAAGGAAAGGAAAGGAAAGGAAAATAGAAGAAGCACATGGAGGAAGATGGGAGAGTCTGAGGCAGAAGAGGGAATGAAGACAGGAACAGGAGGGAGGAGCAGTGGGACATGGGTAGAGTCACCCGTTTCACACCAGAGGTGTAAAAGGCAGAGTAAGGGAAGGAGGGGCAGATGGATGGATGGATGGATGGAGAAGGAAAGTGAGAAGACAGAGAAAATCTTGCACTGAAGAAAGAGAGGAGGGAGTGAAGGAGGAACAGAAGGGCGAAGGATAACCATGCCTTTGACCATGTGAGCAGGACAGAGAGATGAATGATGACTGGAATGAACTGAAGAGGAAAAAGGAAAAAGAGTAGAGAGGAGAGGAGAGGAAAAGAAAGAGATAGGAATTAGAGAAGAGATGAGGGGGAGAGGAGGTAGCCCGGTTCCAGACCTGTGAGTTGCACGTTCACTTAAAAAGAAAACAGGGGCCTGTTGTTGCCCAGTCCAAGTGCAGTTTTACAGTTTTTACAAAAATGAACCAGCTCTATCAGTGCTGCTGATGGGCACAACAAATATTGCTGGCGTTACCACGCTGTGCCACAGCCAGAGAGATCATAGCATGTTGGCTAACACTGGCTGGAAAGGACCCCTGGCTTGTTAGTCAAGTCTTTCTGGCCAACACAAAGCTCTTGTTTTTGTTAAACAGCACAGTCCACACTGACTGATATTTTTATATGTGGCTAAAGTTAAGTTAGACTGTAAACTGGCAAAAGCAACTACAATGTCCACTGAAAACTACATTGCAGTGATTGCCTAGCAGCATTGAAATCCTTCTGTCTACAGGAATAATGGAGTGGAAACAGAATGGTCATGCAATCTGAATATCAGGCTTGAGGGCTGGAGAGAATGACAATTTAGGGGAGAGGGCCATTAAAGGTCACCAGAGAAGATACAGAGAGACTGTTCCACTGTTTTTCTTCAACATGGCCGGTGAACTTCATCACAGCCATAATAGGGAATGACACTGCTAAAGGCTGAAAGGCTACAGGTTACAATTTTCGTTTCAATGCGACTTTGGCCCCCCGATCACGCCAGAATGCATTAACGGCCAGGTCTGGACTCACAAAAACTAGACCTGGCTCGCATCACATCACATCAGATCTGCCTTCCTGCACGGTAACGAAGCCACAATGCACGTACGAGTCAAACTGTAAGGAATGCAGTAATGCAGTTATAGAGGTTTAAACAAGTGGTGGCCCTGTGAATAATGACACGGGCACCCCTTAGGCTACTCACTAACAAGATGCATCATCCTCTATGTTTCAACCTAACCGGACCGGGTGGCGTAGGAGTTATGGCCTTTCAAACTTTGAAATGTTGACCTTTAATTAAAGTGCCCTAGGCCGACCAGCATCATTTTTTTTAAATGGCAGCAAAGTGTCAGAGTGTGTGTTTTGTTAAAATGGCACCACTCATAGAGGTATAATATTTGAAACACACATTTTTACCTGTAATTATCCCCATTAGGACAATTAGTGTAATTTATAAGGATAGTAAGTTTCATGTCAATAGGACTTATAGTGTAGGAATTAGGGCTTTTCAAAATATGAGATGTTGACCTTTAATTAAAGCGCCTCCATCAGGCCAATTAGTATAATGCTTTTAAATGCCAGAGCACATTGCCAAAATACATCAGTAGTTTGTCACAATCAGACCAATGATGCAGCAATTAGGGCCTTTCAAAGATAAAAATTTTGCCCTTTAATCATAGCGCCCCCATTAGATGAGTCACTATCATTTTTAAACATTTGCACAATGGAAAAAAAAAAAAAAAACTGCAACTTTTGTCAAAATCGCAATTAAGACTTTTAAGCAACCAGGGCAAGATGACAAGTGTTACCATTGCCGCTTCATGTGTCATTAAGATGCACAGGACTGATATTAGTCAGAAAAGTAAAGTGATGCAATGAGCGCATAAAATCAATAAAACATTTGACATCCCACTCAGTTTATCCTACAGAGACACAGGAAGTCAAGAGAGAGAGGTGTCGGAGGGTTTCAGGGAAAGAACCAGTGTGTCTCTCACAATAACGTTATTCATCTAATTAAACATGAAAGGATGTCATGTGGCAAACCATCTCATGTCACTTCCACTGGTAGTCGGTGTGCATGTGTGTGTGTGTGGTATTCAGAAAACGGAAAGAGGACGAGACAGGAGGAGGAGCAGGAGGAGGAGGGGGGAAAAAAGTCAGTCCCAAAAGATGTCATGTACGCTCACTGGATTTCACACACACACACACACTCTCACATGCGTACACACCCTGTACGCAGAGGTGTTGTGAGTATCAGGCGTCCCAAGCCATCAGTGAGAGTGTGAACCGGCATTTTGCATTTTTCCGCCGAAAATTTGTTGCTGATAAAAAATTCAGTGCAGGAGCAAAAGCGCTGGCCAGGTGACAGGGAAAATTGAAATCCAGCAGGAGCAAGTATCCTTCAAGTGCTACAAAAGACTTGCGTATGCTTTCCTGAGACAGAGAGAGCAAGTTAAAGAGAAAGAAAGAGAGGGACGAGAGAGATACAGAGAGAGAGAGAAAAAAACAGAGAGTTAGAAGGCCAGGTGAAATAGG
>NC_043987.1:8077500-8172500 GCF_902150065.1 Myripristis murdjan | reverse complement strand
TGGATAGATGTTCCTTTAAGGTGGCTGATCAATGCCGTGTCAGTGTGGTTTCTCCTACAGGGGTCATAGACTGCCTAATGCTGCTTAATACCCCTGTAATATTATTGCACTTTCTAAGAACTGATTCTGATGAACATTCATTAGATTCACACCTGTGACTAAGTTTTAATCACTGACTGGTAAGAGTAAGTTATATCACCACCTAATTGCAGACATTAAGCCGCTAACCACCTGCAATTGATGGTAACTAGCTTGAAATTAAGCAAAATGGCCAGCTGCTGCTCAAGACTGATTACATTTCAAACACACCATGAGGCCGGAGCGTGGGATGGAGTCAGAATTCACTGATGTGCAACACTGCTCCTGCTATAGGCTAATCATTTTAACGGCCTTCATTTATGTCACATTTTGGTTATCTTCTCTGTATTCTCGTACCTTTCCCTTTTGTGGAAATCCCGGAGTATTTATTATTCTGTTCATGTCTAATAATGCTGGCTCTTCCCCTCAATATTGGGAGGTGGAAAAGGCTTAGGTGAAGAAGGGCAGTTTGATTAAGGAACAGTTGTGCCCCTTTTCCACTGCATGGTACTGGCTCAACTTTACTTTTTCTGGATTACATTTTCCACTGCAGATTAGGACAGATTGCATCCATTATCAGCTACAATACAAGTTTCATGAGTCTTGCTTAGGTGTTGCCTGGTTGTAAATATAGCTGTTCAATTCTCTCTAACCAATCAGTCGTCTGCAGTGTTTTCATGTCAGCTTTTTTTTATTATTATTATTATTGGCTCAGCACATTTGGAGCCTCGACAGAGGTGGTTTACAAAGGCTTTGACCAACACAACAGAAACAGAAAACTCAAAGAGCAACAAGAGCAGAAGGCCAAAGACCAAGGCTAAACAAGAGCAATACAAAATGTAGATACCACCAAGAAAACAGGAAAACAAAAGAGGCAGAAACACAGTACAGTGAAAACAGAAGGATGTTGAAAGATAAAGACGGTATAAGGGATAAAAAGGCAGTAGAAAAGGGAAAAAGTAAATATAGACATAAATTATTACATAGCAAATATTAAAAGAATAAAATCGATAATAAATAAATGAATAAAAAGACGACATCACATAAATGCAAGTCGATAAAAATGGGTTTTAAGAAACAATTTAAAAGAGTTGAGTACCATGCAGTGGAAAAGGGGCATCGGCGGTGAGCTAAAATGAAAGCGCGAGTGCTGCGCCTTTCTTTCATAACCTTGTGCTCTCCCTTTTTCCGTTGTCCCTCATCTCTCTTTCCTCACCTATTCCACCCTTTTCCTCCTCATCAGCTCTCTCCCATTTTCAGTTTGAGCGCCTCGCCCTCCACAAGGACGTTTTCCCCTCTGCTTTCCACTCCAGCTGTGTGACGGCTGCGGCAGAATGCAATCATGGTGGTGGCAGTTTTGTTTTTTTTTCGCTTTTGTTTTCCAGCTTGCATTCAGGATGACGTTTTAAAGGATAATACCAATGTGCCAATCATTTGTGGTGTCTCCATCCAGTTTGTGTGTTTGCACATATCAAGGGTCATTCCATTACCTCCACAAAAGACGCCATTCACCACCAGTCAGTAAAATTACACCAGGCGAGGGAATCCATCACAGCAAACAAAAAGCCTTAATTTGCTTTAGTCAGACTCTATTTTTCCATTGAGCGGTGTTGACGGCTGACAGTTTTTATATCAGTGTTACATCCCGCTTATTTTCAATCAACTGTCACCCACAGGTAGGAATAAAAGTCCATTATCCCACAGAAAGACATCACTTTACAAATTTTATTACATTCCTCTTTCTCTTGTCCTTTGGGGGTGTCTTTAATAGCAGGGACAGCAGTTAACTCCAAGCGAGGTGCGACACTGTAAATCGGAAACACTTAAAAAAGACACGAGGACAAATCACACGCGTTTTCAAACTGATGGGGAGGAAATGTCAGCGAGATTTAGATGGTAGTAAACGGGGTTTAACTCTGAGCGACATCGGTGTTCCCGTTTAAGCCGCTGCAACAGTTTCCTAAAGTCAGACATTTTTGTCTTCGCTTTGCCAAGATGAAGTCCCGCAGAGCGCCCCCCTCCCCTCGACTTCACTCAGCTGTGATTTGTCAGCGCAATTGGTTTTCTGCAGTGGCGGGCACCTCCTCTTAAGCGACCCAAAACTCCAGATTATCCCTTTCAGGTGATCACTGCCTTGCGTCACTTTCTCTCTCTGCCTGTCCCCCACCTTTCTATCCACCCTCCTCTATCTCTCTCTCTTTTTTCAGACAAGCCAGAGTGGAGTCCTTTGATTTCAATCTTACATGTATTTCTACTCCATTGGGGTTTTCATGTCAGACAGCTTTTTGTCCCACCTTTGATGTAGTTACTTTAGACTTACACTCACTCAGTAAGAAAAGTCCATCCTGGGATCATTTGTCTTCAAGGTGATTCACGTCCTGGGGTTCAGACAGGCCTGCACCAAATCCCCGTGTGTAAAGGTGTGCGGCATGAATCTCTGTGTGCATACGTATATATGTGTAATTGACAGTATGGATGTGGATGTGTGTGTGTTTATGTTTGTTAATGGAGAGGAAATTTATGAAGGGATTAAGAAAAAAACAATGGCACCCTACTTATCCACCTTATTTATAGAAATTCATATATTTAAACAAAAGATCACAGTATTAGCCGGAAAATAATCTCTCTTTCTCAATGTGTTCTTGTGTCCTCAGCTGAAACATATGAGGTAGCCCCCTATCTAAGAGCCAAAGTGTGACTCCACAACAAGACAACCACGAGGATGGGGGATGAAGGTCTCAGAGGTTTACCTGCCAACCAGTGATGCGTCAGACGGTGACAGGGGGTGAGGACAATGAATGGAAAGCCGCAAGATGCATTGGAAAACACCCTCATTACACCCAAACAGCCTTGTGCGCCGAAATGAAGAGATCGCCGAAATGATGCATGTTAAGGCTAGAAACACACCGGACATGGAACAGAAGCTTAGTGTAATCTGAGTCATTTTTGTGTTGGTGGATTAGAGCAGCGCTCTGCTAAAGTTTCAGTGTCTTGACAATTTTCTCCATGAGCCACAAGTGATTTTTTCCAATTGCACTCATGAAATATTTATGGTTGTATTGCCATGTGGATTAACCGCCAGTCACACTGAACTGTGACCTGCAGGTCAACCACAGGTAAAACAAGGATTTGGGCAGTTATTGTAATCAAAACAAAGTTATGAATCATTGCGGTCAGGTTGTGGGCTGAAAAGATTATTACAATGATAATAATCTCTACTAAAATAGCATGTGGTCAGTGGAGTTGTTAGTGGGCAGACTCTGGTGAACTAGGTCATCACTGTAAGGTGAGCCTGCACTTTCTCTTCTGTCGTGCAATACTTGATGCGACACGTCCTGTGCCCAGTCTCACATCAAAACATGAAATAGCTACGTTTGTCCACCAGAGGATACCACATCAGGGTCATGTTTTGCCACGCCAAGAAGTACACATTTTTCTGAAGGTGCAGGACTGTGTTGTGGTATAAAGAGCAACAAAGTCTACATATAGTCCAGTCATTTTAGGAGAAAGCCTAGGACAAATTGCAAGAGAAGCAAACTCAACTGATTTTGTATCCTCAGTGTGTCCTGAGTCACTGTTATATGGTAACCTTTTAATTCAAGGTCACTATATATATAGTAACCTTTTAATTCACTGTTATATAGTAACCTTTTAATTCACTGTTTAAATATCTGTTCTGGCATTTACTTGTTATGTTCCTTATTAGCGCATATCAAATCAGATAATGTGTGATATGCATGTGTAAACAGAATAATTCAAAGAACTTGTAACTGACTTTTTTCTTGTCTTTGTGTGTGTAATCAACTTGTGCATTTTTATAGTGATATCTGAAAGTAAAATTTTGAACCCCTTTCATCTGTGTGTTAAAAACAGTGTTTTTTGGTATTATATGGTCATATAGAGGTGATTTTCAAAATTTTCCACCAATGGGATTCCTTGGGACTTTTTTTCCCACTCAGGACAAACTGAGGATACAAAATCAGTTGAGTTTGCTTCTCTTTTAATTTGTCCTAGGTTGACCCCAATTTTTGCCGAAAATTACTGGACTAATAAGAAGGAAGGTGGGATGGTCGATGGGTCAATCAGCGTGACCCTTACACCCATGACCTATTCCAAACCCTGACCACGGCATTTTCCTAACCTTAACCAACTAATTTTGGTGGCTGAAGCCAGCTCATTAGCTGAGATTAGGAGCTAAGAACATAGTGCTGTGCTAACATCACAAGATGTAGATGCAGACCAATAGAAAAGAATAGGTCAAATAAATGTAGGCACAATTACAGAGCCGTTATTGTGAAACCAATACGTTTTGTGCTGTGGACCAGTGTTGCTATTACACATTTTAATGCCACACTGGGTTGCTTCCGGTGTGTTTCTGACATAAGACAACTTTGGAAGAAAACTCTCTATATCAACTATGATCTTGGATTTGAGCCCATATGCACTGGTACATCAGAGGAAAACAAAAACACAACAGGGTACATACTTAATTTATTTTCATCATGTTGATTCCCATCCAAATCATAAACCAAATGTCATTATCTAGTTTGCATTTTATTAGTCAGACCGTAAACAGACGGCAAACTTTAGGCAAGCAACAGACAAACATCAGAATATCCCAGAAGGCTACATGTGATCCTGCATTATAAATGTGAACACATCAGCAACTGTCTATGTCTGTATTGATCTGTGTTTCTGATGTGACACACGGAGGGGATACTGGATGATATATGACGCTGATGTGAATGAGGACGGGATGGGAAAGAGGCAGGAAAGGAGGAAACAAAGACAGAAGGAAGGAAGAAAGGAGGGATGCAGGGAAGTTAGAGACAGCCAGTGAGGGAATAAATGAGTGCATGTGATGTGATGGGGAGTGATGGCCCAGATAACACCAGTCCGCGGAGACACGAGGAGGGAGAATGGACGGAATGATCTTGTAATCATCGATCACTCACACGCTGACACACACACACACACACACACACACACACACACACACACAGGCATTGTAATGTAGACACTGACACTGAAACCCACACATAAACACAGGCGCACTCGCGCACACACTGCAACACCAATTGAGAGTGACACATTCCCTCGCACATAACGGACTGGGTCATTCCATTTATCCCTCCGCAGTCCTTTTCCGCCTCTCATCCCGTTTTCTGGTTTTTCAAATTTGCCACGCAGAGGAGAGTTTGGGACGCTTGGGAATCGCTCGCCTCGGCCCTGGTACAAAAAAAAAAAAAAAAAAAAAAAAACGCCGGAGGGAATCTGTAATGGAACTCATCTCTTGGCTGGCAGGATTTGCAGTGACTGCTCAAATCTGATTTTTCCACTTGCGTGACACAGGCCTTATCTGCTCAGTGCTATCTAAACAGTGAAAAATCAGATTCTGTTCCATTTTAATTTCCCTGTTAAGACGGCGAGGCAGCAAATTCGATTTTTAACAGGTGGGGAAGCTTCTTCCCCCGACTATACATAGATTGTCATCGCAAGTCCTCCATCCTGCAATTAGCTCTGTATGCACTAGGCGTAATTACAGACGTCCCTCCATCACTCCTGTGTCACTCTTTAAACACTCAACTGCAGCGAATGGAAGAAGGGAAGAAAGACGTGGCAAAGGGACATGATACTCCTATCACTTTCAGATTTTCAATGTGGCTGTGCTCTCTCTCTCTCTCTCTCTCTCTCTCTCTCTCTTTCTCTCTCTCTCTCTCTCTCTCTCTTTCCCTCTGTCACATAGGATTCATGTACCTGATCTATTTAGGAGAGTGGGCGACAGAGGAAACTAAGATGCAGAGACACATCCTGCAGGCGGGGACTCTGTTTTGGATGCAGCCACGCGCACACTGCAGACACACACACACACACACACACACACACACACTCAGAGGCACACACATATATGCAGATTCATGCACATGCATATGCAAGAGCTATGCAGATTTTCTGCAAGGCATAACTGGTTCACTCTCCTGATTTTGTATTCTCCAGTCCAGTCTATCCAAAAATGTGTTTTTAGTAACTAAGAAAACAATGCCTTATTTTCTTAAAGGGAGACATTATGCAGGTTTGATGTGATGCGGTGGATTTGTAATGGATTATTATGCCTCCTGGTGTCATAAAACTTGTTTGGCGCTTTGTTTTTATGAGGGAGGAGAAAAGTCTGTGTTGATCCTCTGAGGGAAATTTGCTTTTCACCTCCTGCCTTCACAGGGAGGTCAGAGGTCATTTAGAGAGCAGTAGCTGGAGGTGGTAGCAATCCAATGTTTTGCTCACAGACACTCCAGCAGGGCGGGAGCACTTGAAATTTACTAAAGAGTTCACTATATCTGCCATTTTTGATCCATTTGACTGATTAGGAGCCTTAATCTGTAGTTTGCATTTTTGGCAAGCATGAAAACTATTTCCACTGCTGTTTCCTTCTTCATAAAAGTGTATTCACTGTTAAAAGGGACCAAATTCTTTACAGAGTAGTGGGCCAGATTAGACTCAAAAGGCTCATACCTTTGATTTTGAATGTTTGGCCCATTTACTGCAATTTACCCACATTTTGCACTGCAGCAAACCATTTTGCAAATCATGCAGGGGCACCAAGGATTTCACAACATATAATCAAAATACCTCCATTTTCAAATTTGACTTTTTGGCTTTAACAGCCACCTTATGATGTTCTGCTTCTATGGCTAACAAAATCATCAGCAATCATAAACCGCAGAACTGATAATTGGCTGTGGCAATTTCAAGTCATCAAAACAGAACAGTGCTGCTGCTTTTAGGAAAACTAATGTGGGCTACTTTTGTATGGTGATGGAAAACTGGTGTGAAGAAAGTTTGAAGTCTCTGAAAGTTCATTTTCATATCATAGTGGAATGAATGGAAACCAATGGCTGGAGAAAAGGTAGGAAAAAATTAAAAATTAGTTGTAAAATATGACTGCTTGCTTTGGGAAAAGATTAACCAAAATATGAAGTTTATTCATTTTGTAGATATTGCACTACACAATGACAAGCCCACTGATGGGACGGGTAGAGGTGGTTGATAAACTGCAGGGCAAATGAGCCGCAGTGCATATTAGGTCACTTTGACAGGCATTCAATTTTTGGCACAATGCCAGAGCACAAAATACATGCTGTCAAAATAAAGGGAAGTGTCATGTGATACATTCGGAGGATGCATAGCTTCACGTAGCCCTTAGATATGTCATTTATGTTCAACTCCATGTGCACACTCACAAACACACACATACACCCAAACAGATGCACATGTACAACTCTTTAATTTTCACTTCGACACGCATGAAAATGAGTCACGAAACACGAAAATGATGGAAAGGCACACACAAGAAGTGGCACACATGCACGAGACTTGCAGAGAAGAGTCGCACAACTGGCGATATCAGTGTATGGAGACATGCACACACACACACACTAACAGACCTATCCACATCCAGAGGTAGCATCACTGTGAGGAAAGCCAGAGTTAGGGGAGTGTGATGATGTTACATAACATGGCTGGCTAAGCATGGCTAAGCATTCTTATCTGGGCTAACGACAACTCCACTTGGAGTTTATCAGCGTGTGTGTGTGAGTTTGTGTGCGAGTGTGTGACAGAGAGAGAAAGAGAGAGATGTTATGAAATCAACTGCTTGTACAAGGAAAAAGACAAAAAGTATATGTGTTGCAGGGAAGAATGTCAGAATGTGAGTTTGTGTGTATGGGGTGGTGCTGCTACAGGATGGGGAAAAAATACAAAACTTTTTTTTTTTTTTTTTAATTACTTGAAGATTTTGGTCAAGTGCACTGTTACGCACAATTGCCTGAAATAGGCTCCTGGCAATTTTGTCAAAACGCCTGCAGCCATGAAAGTAAAACTCCCTGTGGAATTTCACAGCCGTTGCCCTTCAAAGGCCCATAGCAGCGATTTTGAAATATTGAGGGACGACTTTATTATAGTGACGGGATACTGGTGTGAAGAAAGTTTGAAGTCTCTGAAAGTTCATTTTCATATCATAGTGGGATGAACGGAAATCAATGGCCGGATAAAAGGGAGGAAAAACCATATCAGAGTTCTAAAACACGACTGTTTGCTATATATTTTGTAGATGTTCCACTACCCATGCAAAACCACTGGTATAGTCCATTAATCACGTGATACATTTTACAGGATATAATGTCTTCATATACTGTTGACCACCCTCCACAAATTGGATAAGTAGTGTTTAAGGATGAAAGCCCACAGTGACGGCCCCTATATTTCTTTTTTGAAAAGGTCCAATAATTCATTCCTGATCAAAATGTAAACAAGTCATTCAACCTTTTGCACAAATGCAAATACAGAAACTAATACAAACTAATGCACATAAAGCACAGACACTACAAAAAGTTTCAGTTTGTCAAATAATTGTTAAATAATTTAAAGGGGAAAGGACTCCCGGCCAGGGGTGCCCTTAGGGATTTTGGGGCCCCAGGATATAACACTGGGCCCCACCACCATGGCAATGCCAATTAGAGTTCTCATCGGGCCTGAAAATTAACACCCTACCCTAACTGGGCCCTACTGGGCCAGCCCGAGGCCCTACCCTACCCTACTAATTAGCCGAACTTTAGGCCCGACAGCCCAATAAAGTCCGAAAAAAAAAGAAAGGAAAGTGAAAAAAAAAAAGATCGCCAAATTCGCCATTATTTAGCAGCGCCGGTGGCTCAAATTCTAGTAGCAGTTAGAGAACGGACATAATAGTTGGTGTTGGTGCCAGGTTTATTATTGATAGTCACTTTATGAATGGGTGGCACATGTCACGTAGTGCGGACGTCACCGACTCACCTCAGTAGTGAAATCAGCTGGTTTGAGAGCGGGTTTTTTTTTTTTTTTTGAGCGGGATGAGCGGGAGAGGCTCACATTTTGCTGACCGCATTGCCAGTGATTTTAAATGTTGTTTGGTTCACAGTATTTAACAATAAAGGTATGAAATGCAGCATCGGATCATCGCTTTATTGACAGCCAGCCAGCGAGTCAAGCAGGTAAAATTCCCTCGTCTTAGCCTCTCGGCGATATCAAAATGTTTGTTGATAGTCGCCTAATAGTTGGCGAAAGGCAGCTTCACATGTTCAGTTGTTCATAAAACATGCTAAGTTAGTAAAGTTACTGTAGTTCTGCACAAAATGGTTTAATTTAGCACTAAACTGTTATCCCCGTTCTTCTCTCTCTCTCTCTCTCTCCTTCTGCTTCATGCCTGCGTCATTTATATTTCGTCCTTCAATGGCGACAGTAAAACACAGAACCAGAACCCAAAGCCCTACCCTACCCAACCAATTCACATACATTTTAGGCCTGACCCTACCCGAAAATGTCGGGTAGGGTTGGGTTCGGGCAGAATTTGAGAACTCTAATGCCAATGTCCATGTGTTTGTGAAGTTACTATAGAAAGTAACTAATGTTAAGGAGCCAAAATTAGCCTGTTTCACTATGGACTCAACTAGCCACATAATTTCCACCTTTCATGGCCCACACCTGCTGTTTCTCTGTTTTCGGGCCCCTGTCAGACACAGGCCCTCAGAATCGTCCTAACCTTCCCCCTTCATATACCATCCCTGTTCCTGCCTTGTCTTGCTTTTGCAAAATGACTTGAGGACCAGAGCAGTTTGGGCAGTTTGTAATGTCTGTCATTTGGCCGCCAGCTCTCCAACACGTAGAACCAAGCCGGCTGTAATAAATAACAACAGCCTCCAAATGTAAGCACGTCAAGTTGCTGCAAAGTTAACGCCCCTGCTCACAGAGCCCCATCCAAGGTGCACATTTTTAGATCTGTTTTGCATTTTTGTTAGCTTGCCAGGATATTAGTCACATCAACTTTTGCATATTTGACAGTCTCAGCTGTCAAAAGCCTGCAAAGTGATGGGAATTAATGAATTTTTAATGCAAGCAGGGATAAAGAGAGACTGGTCGCATTGCTGGAGAATTATCTGCACCCAGATGGCCTGTTTATCTACAACATCACAGCTGGAAGACAGGACAATGAGAGAGAGAGATGAGGAAAGACGGAAAAAAAGGAGAGAGGCGAGATGAAAAGAAAGTTGGGTTGTGCGTGTGTGTGTGTGTTAGCCAGCAGGCAAGGGTTCTGAATGGCTGTCCCAGATACCCAAATAAGTCTCCTCCCATAACTCTACATCACTATTGCTTAAGTCAGCAGGGACGAGACACACACACACACACACACACACGCACACACAAATACGCACGAACACACATACACACACACATACGCACGCACGTGTGCAGACATCACCTTAGCTTCATCATCTGTCATTCTTGCAACACTCCTACCTCATTTGCTTCTGTATCAGTGGCTATTGCACAGCATAGTTACAGTGAATCTCTCTCTCTTACTGCACACACACACACATACACACACACACACACTCTCACACACACACACACACACACACACACACACACACGTAAAGATAAAAAGCTATTTCAGCCTATATACATGGAGATCAGGAAGGACATATGGCTCCCAGAAGATGGGGTCAAGTTGATCATAAATGGAGTTAAATGGCTCTAAGCCTGCCATTGTAAAGTGTGTGTGTGTGTGTGTGTGTGTGTGTGTGTGTGTGTGTGTGTGTGTGTGAGTGTGTGAGTGTGTGAGGAAGGAGAAGGAGGGCATCCTGTCGAGGCAGACTGATCCACAGCAGGTGTTTTTTGATTGTGTTATTTAAGCGCTGTGATTCTCCATGTGCTAACATTTTACACACACACACACACACACACACACGCAATTAACACCTCAGTCTCCCTCTGTTATGTTGCAATCAAGCACGATATTTTTAATCAAAGATGAGCCCTCACACACATACACCTGCACCTGTCCATACACAGACTTTCTCTCTCTCTCTCTCTCTCTCTCTCTCTCTCTCTCTCACACACACACACACACACACACACACACACCAATATGGTCGTTTAAATCATATGATCTCCAAACGCCTTTGTTTAACAACAAGCAATTAGCCCGAGTTAGCTGTTAGCCTGACACATGATGAGCTTGTCCCGTCAGTGTTCGCAGCATTACAGCAGTTTATTGTTGTAATAAAGTCACCGGGGCAAAGGGATCTGACTAATGCTGGGATAACACTCCTTTACAGGGCCCGCCACATGACTGAAGTAAAAGAAAAACACCCTGGATATTCGGATTTTTCATCTTTATGGTTTCTCCAGACACAATTAGATTAATTTGCAATTCCGTAGCCTACAGCGTGCTGGGAAAAAAACAAACAAACAAACAAAAAAAAAAACATAAACAGCTGAAAGATGCACTTAGCAATAAAATACGACACCATTCACATATTAATGGTAATGTCTTTGTCCGTTTCAAGCAATAACACCGCAGGGGCTTGCAGCACTTGAGTGAAGGCACAACATGAGCGGCGTATGGTTAGCTGCTGATGAGCTGGAGGCCTGAATCACACGATGACACCTTACACTTGTGCAGCAATGATCGGTTCAGTGCCTTGGACAGGTGTCCTTGAGCAAGGCACTGGATTCCCTCCACCTCCGTCAGTCCAGTGTTAAACGTAGAATCAACTTAAGATCAGCTGAGTTTTGCAGGTGATTCAGAAGTTATGATTAACTTCATGTCAGTTGAAACTAAAATTAGTCCTAATTGATTATCAGTTAACTTTGTGTCAACTTTTACCAGTTAGGGCTCAGCTGGGTTTAGGGTTTGGTTGATAAAAAAGTTTATAAGTTGAATATCGTTTGACCAAGACGTCCATGTGAGTGTTTTTTTTTTTCTTTTTTTTTAACATCTTAACAAAGTTCTCTTATTTCTCTCTCTTATTTTTTTTTTATTTTGTGTGTAATTTTCATGTAATACTTCATTTCATTATTATTATTATTATTATTATTATTATTATTATTATTATTTATTTTTTTTACTTTATGTAGATGTGTGCGTGTGTGTGTGTGTTAGATTTTTTGTGGAATTGTTTTGTAGTTTTCTTGTTATTGGCTTTTACTTTTTTTTTTTTTAAATGTTGTGTTTATTTGTTTTGACTCTGCTTTTCTGAAGCCCTCTAACTGTCCCTTCCTCGCATCTGTTTTCGCTGCTAAGTGGAAATAACTGCTCGTTAGTAATTAATATTTATGAGCAAACGCTATGTGTGACAGCTCCAAGAGCAGGCCTGGGAACAGAGTTTGGGAAGAGGAGGGTGGTGAAGGGGCGGGGTTATGCAAATTTTTAGATAAACAACTATTGGTCATCTGGTTTCAATGGAGATGGATTGCTATTCAGTTGAACAGCTGGGAAGACATCTTGCTTAGGGGAATGGCAGCAGTGAGCGACTTCACATTTGCGCAGCTTTTAATTTATACCTCTGACTTACAATCTAAAAAAAAAAAAAAAAATGGGAGTTATAACATTGGCAGAAATGAGGTGAAGCTGCACCTTTCTGTCAAATACCTTGTCCAAAGTGAATCTGTGTGTCCATGCAGTGCATCACAACAGCTTAATGATGCCTTACTGCAAATGTCAAATGTCAAAAAATAAACATACCACAGACTGATAAGTTATTAGCTTGAGACTCAATTTACATGTAATTGGTGATGGCAACACGAGTGAGTGGCAGATCAGCCGGGGCATGCATCAGAAACAGGCTCAGGACATCCATCAACACTTGGTACACTCACAAATTGTCTAGACAAGCCCGTTGATTATAATGGGAGAGGAGTGTTTTCACTGCTGCTAGGGACAAAGTGTATAGAACTCAACAGTTAACATTATGCTGAGGTTAAAATAACATTTCAACCTTCACTATAGTTTGTAGACAGGAACAACATGAGGGGAAAGCGGGACCAGGTGCAACAGACTTTCAGAGGGAAAGGGACAGGTTTGAGAGAGACAGAAGACTGGACAAGACAGACAGAAACGGAGAGAAAAATAATTGATTTTAGCTTCAGGAGAGAATCATGGATGGAGACGAGATACAAAAAAAAGGCCTGTGTATTTTATTCCAGTCTCATCCCTGTGCACTCGGCTCAGCTTGGCTCAAAGACCACAGCAATTAATTACCTGCAGGCACACCACGGACACCTGTGATGATTTATGGGGTCCTTTATGGAGATGCACGCCACTGATAGGTCAAGTTCAGGATACAAGAGAGGAGCGCAGAGATTGGAGGGGCTGTTTGGAACAAAGTCCAAACTTTGTCTTGCACGTACAGTTACTTTACCTCTCACACACACGTATGGCGTGAGCCTCTCACTGAAGCAACTGAAACACACACATTGTACTGCAAACCTCTCACATTCTGCATTAAACCACTCTCACTCATACTACTGAAACTGAAAATGTTAACACACGCACACACACACACACACACACAATAGGAAAACCTTTCAAATTACCGAATGAAATATTTTGTAATCACTACTGAAATATAGTATATCAATGACATGCTGAATGATTATCGGGGCTCTTTCCAGCCCAGTTAGGTGTTTCAGCATTGGCCGACTGTGATCTGTGGACTTTATATGTTTTTCTTACATTTTGACTGCTTCCAGCCTTCTGAAAACACAGAGGAGGAGAGTGTTACAGCACTAACGGAGCAGGGAGTGTGTGTCAGAGAATCAGCTGTAAGATACTCCATCGTAACCATTCACATTGTCAGTATTTGTTTTTGAACAGTCCTTGGTGTTTCATGTTTGATTTCTGACACATGCCAATTCATCTTGATTTGTTGTTCATGTTGTTAAAGTCTTGTTCTGTCCCCTGTAGCTCCATAACGGTGTCATCCAGCAGCTGATCTGCTTCCACTGTGAGACGAAGACAGACTGCGGGTGTGTCCCTCTCACCCCGGTGACTGATTTGACTGACTGTTTCCTCTGGACAGACCATGTCCAACAACTTCATGAGTGACTTCTTGTGGTTGCTGTTAAGATTTCGAGCTCCATGCTGACATGTGCTGTATGTTACCAGCTGGCAGAGGTTGCCATCACCCACTGCGGGTTTGGACAGTCTGCGGCTCAGCTGACCCCCAACAACTGGTCGGACCGCTACTGGATTCTGCCTGATTGGAAGGAGCAGGAGTCTGAGTCTCCCTTCATGCCACCCAGCCGTCCAATATCAGCGTCTTCTCCTCCACCTCCAACTCCTCCTCCTGACCCGGTACATGTCTGTGAAGCCTTAATCGCCTCTCTTACTTCATTATTGTCTATAATCTGTTTGCATTTTGTCTCTCTTCTCTACTGATGTTTTCTCTTATTGTACAGATGGAGGCGTATGAGAGGGAAATGGCTGCAGAGGAGGCTGTGGCTGCTGAGCTCCCTGAGATCCAGTAAGTCCTCCGTCATGGCTTTAGCTCAGTAAAACTGCAAATTAAGAAGTCACACATTTCTCCAGTCAGTGGATTTGAATTGATTTCTTGGTAACTGAGCTCTTAATTTAGTCTTCATCTCTTACAGTGCACACCAAAAACTCAAAGGCACAGACAACCTTGGTGCCAAAGTTGACGCTTTGCGCGATGCATTTCAGGTAAATCCAGTAGTTCAGTTTAGTTCCTTCATGTCTCCTACTCTTTGCATTTTCCTGATTGAACTATGATCTTCTAATGGTAACGCTGTTGTGTCTCCTCTCAGGGAGAGGACAGCATCCTCACCAACTACCTCATTGTTTCTGGGAGAATGATTCTCAGTGGCCTGGTGCAGCTGAATGACTTGGCAAGCAGCACCTCATGAGACAGTTACTAAACACAGCAAAGTTTGATTCTTTACATTGTTAATGATGCTGGGACATCTCCAAGTCTGAGATCAAAATGTGAAGGAATTCTGCATGTTTTTGCCTTGAGGATGTGGAAGAAGCTCAGATCCACTTTGACCAGCTGCTGGATTACATCCAGCAGCCAGACAACAGGCAGGACCTGCAGCTGCAGATGGCACATGAAGGAGTAGGTTTCTGGATAAGCTCATGTTAGCATCCATCAGAAATGACGACACATTTGTGTTGTTTTCATCACATGTAAAGCATTTTCTCTGGATAGTCTGAAGAGGATGGGATCCAGAACTGGTGTTTCTGTATTTACAATTATTTCAGATCCATCATGTCAATCTCTTGGACGTTTTATTTGAGTATGTGCTGCAGAAAATGCTCAGCCCCGATCAAGCCATCCTGGATCCTGTAAGTGACCAGTTGCCCTTCAGTTTCATCCATTTGTATTTCATACAGTGCAGAATATACACTGTTTCTGTCATGATTGTAATGAAAATGTCTCAGGAACTAAAGGTAATGAAACAAGAGCATCATGTCTAAGTGCTTGAACCTGTGTTGAGACAGTCTTCTTCCCTCTTTGTTCATCCTCCAGAGCTCTGGAGAGTTCTTTGATCTCCTGCTGGATCTCATAATGAGCACCTTCCCATCTACGACTCCAGCTGCACAGAAGACGGGCAAAGATTTGGCCTGTTGATCCAGGTTCTGTTGTTCTGCTCGTCTTTCATTTCTTACTGTCCATCTGTGTCTCTCTTCCACTGCACCTCTGTCTTTGTTGTTGCCTTTTTCTGATTCCACCACCTTCTGTTGACCTCTGCCTTTCTGTCTCACCATTCACCTGATCCAGTCTGCAGAATCAATGAACATTGACTGAGTTTCATTCTGAAGTGTTGGTGCTCATGGTTTGTCCTCAGGAGCGTCTGCTGCTCTTCCTGGACGCCGTCTTCTCCCTGCCAGAGGACATGTATGAGTGTCCAGAGCGGCTGGAGCCGGAGATGGAGAGCAGACTGGAGGCTGAGGGGGAGCTCCTGATGGACCGGCTCCACTAGACAAGTCCTCTGCCCTTTTTTATTATTTTCAATTAAAATATGTAGCAATCAGCATTCCAAAATGTGTGTTTGGTACCTTTTAGAGTTTTTAGAGAGATTTTATAATGAGCAAACATTTCAACAAATGATCAAAGAAATTTAAAGAAGACACTGATGAAATTCTACTATTTCCGTGGTTAAATGTAAATACAACATAATTGGAGTTGCTTGGGTCAGTGAAGTCAAATACTGCAGAGATTTTCAAAGTCAGGCCAAAAAACATTTTCACTAAAGGGCATCTGATGCTCAACAATTAGCAATAATCAGCAGTGCACCTCTAAATCACAATCACTTCTGTCTTGCATCATCACAAAACAGCATCCCTGAACAAGCTTTGTTACTAGTCACCATTTTGATCAATTATCCTGCATTTGATTTTTACATTTTCATATTCTACACAGCCTATAGTAGGTCCTACTGTATGATTTTCTGAGTTTCTTTTTTTCCTTGTCCTATTAAGGTATCTTGCTGGTGTGTCTGTTGCAAGCTAAGAGAGTAATAACTCTCTCTTGGAAGAATGCAAACAGGCAGAGTATGAATCAATACATCAAGGGCCTTTCATCCTTGGATGCTTTTAAAAAACTGATTTATATTATGAAGGAGGACTGGTGACACTTTATGGAGTTTTTACAAAGCAACTATGATCAATGATTATAAGATTTAGGAGAATGACTGGAACTGGAAGCTCACATGACTTTCAATATAGGCTCTATTTTTTTTTTTTTTTGTCTGTGTTCTATATGTAGCTTCTGTTTGTTTGTTTTAGAATACTGAGTACTTGCTATCAGCTTTGAAGAGTGGGTTGTAATTTTTAATGTTTGAGAAAAACCCGGTAATTATGCTGCTTTAAAAAAAAAAAAAAAAAAAAAGTAAAAAATATTGCTGGTATTTCGTGTTTACAGGTTATTTTTGTCACGCTTTCAGTTCACACATGTCCGAGACAAGGCCATTTAACACACTCCATATTAATACCCCCATATGTCTGTTTTACATTTTCAGTTTCAGTAGCATATGTGGGAGCGGTTTAGAGGGGAATGTGAGAGGTTCTCAGTACAGTGTGTGTGAGTGTTTTGGTGGCCTAATTTAAATGGGAGGTTCACACAACACATGCACATGAGAGGTAAATGAGTTGTGTTTGTGAGCCATATGTAAGTTTGGATTTTGTCCCAAATGATCATTCTCGAAATGCAACCAAACCAAAAAAAAAATCCCTTCATTTTTATTTAATGTGCATGGTACATCTGTAGTTTGCCTTGCTCTGAATCTGCTTTGAAAGTCTACACACACACACACACACACACACATACACACAGATGCTGGGCCCACATTGGGCTGTCGTTGCGTGTTTAGTTGCTCGTGCCCACGGGCGCTTCCCTCCCTCCGCTCTCTCCATCTCCAGGAGAGAGAGAAAACTTTCATCTTTATTTATTCTTTTTATGTTGAGCAGGAGAACTCGACTGCATCCATTTTGTCTGCGTGAGAGAGTCTGTGTGCCAGACAGCGGCGTGGGGGAGAGAACTAGCTCTGTGAATTGGAAAGCATGTAGCCGCTCGCTGGACATTTTTGCTTTTACAAGTTCAGTGATTTAGCTCTCGCCGCCAGTCTGAGACACTTGAGCAGGTACAGTGGAGGTTCGGGGTCTTGCTCAATGGCACTTCAGCAGCACACGCGGCCGATGATGGACGCAGTGACTTCTGAGCCGCCACGCCAAACTATCTGGGTCATAGTCGGGGCCTATAGATGAATCCTTAAGACTGTCCTCCACCAAAAATTGACCCCATAGCTCATTTGTACAAGCAGCTTATTACAGCCTATAATTACGTGTCAAAGTCGAGCGACCTCTACCACTCCTGTAAATAACAACAGGGTGGTGTGTTGGGTGGTGAGGTGATTTGTCATGGTACAACAAGCAACAAAATCCATAGTTGGAGATGGGTGGGTCACCCCTACACATGACTTTCAACCCAGAGAGTTTGTGAAGTGAATCCACTGTTCATGTGTATTAATGTCACCATGACGATACAGGTCCTCGAACCTTAACCTCAACCACGTTCTTTTAATGCCAATGACCGATCACAGCTCTGGTGGGCGTGCAGAATCGTGATGAGATCTGTGACGCGTGGATGTAGGCAGGAGTAAAAACAACTTGTCGTTACTGCAGCGGCATCTCACCACTACACCTACACTTTTGAAAGCAAACTCTCCTTTTTACAGTTTTACATTATTTTATACCCTTTAACATTCATCTTTGACAAAAGAGAAAAAAAAGTCTAGGAGATTGCTGAAGAATGTGAAGACGAAATCATGAAATGCCACTGGCTTTTAATGTTCTCCAAAGGCCGACATCATGACCATTTTCTAGCGCCGATCTTAAAACTGAGTATGAACCACATTCACATAGGATACCACCTGTATGGACACACACACACACCACCACCACCACCACCACCAAAAATAATTGCAGATTTCATTCATCCTGCATCACCTGCAAATTTTCTCCAATTCAAAAACAAACAAAAACAACAAGAACCAACTTCCACAGAGTTGATTTTCTGGAGAGGTGTTTTTGCCACAGATATTCTTGGAGGTGGGATATCTGTCACAGCAATGGGAGACGGCACAGTAACTGCATGTTTTTTACTGGGGAAACATTTTTGGTTACACTCAGGATGTGTGCAGTCCACATCGGAAACCATGCAGAGGTACTTTTTTTTTTTTTTTTTTTTGGTCATACGACATTTCCAGTTGGATACTGTTTTGTTGAACAAACGGTTAGAATCCCAGCCATAGGCTATTTGTTGCCGATGCAATAGGCTTACGTAAGTGATAGCTTACATAACCGCACAAGTGGGTTTTGTTCCTCTAAAACCCACTTTTACAAGAGAATAAGGAAGGATGAAGCAAACATGCTGTGGGGGGAAAAAAAAACATCATGAAGTGAGACAGAGTGCTGGCTTCTTGTCCTGGTCTCCAGGCAAAAACAAAAAGATCTCAAGAGTCAATGGAGCTAAACTGGTTAAATAAAGGTTAAATAAATAAAGATATAAAAAAACAACAACAACAACCACAAACCCCTCCAGCCCCTAGGGGAGGGGAAGTCGTTCCTCTTAGAGTGTCCTGCCTAATTCATAGAGTGTCTGTAAATAACATCAGCAGTTCAAGTCAGGCTACAGGATGCCGCTCTGTCTCTCCAGATCTCTCTGCAATTCTCCACTTAACACAATCAAATATAAAGTTATTTCTCATCAAGCGGAAAGATCTGTTTGTCTTTGCTCTCCTGTGCAACCTGTGGGTAATAACCTGTGTCTACCTGGATTGCGCCAAGTAATTTAGCAGGATTACACGCCCGATTGTCATCTGCATCAATCCCTCACATTTACACCTTAACATCAAACCTGTCTGCCGCCTGTTTAATTAATATGTGCTTGAAATAAATGTACAAAAAAAAAGAAAATCATTTGCATTCACATTGACATCGAATTTCCATATTTTGTCGAGAGCTTGAATGGTGCACATCATCTGAAAGCCAATGCTGAGAGCTATAATCTTTTAAAAATGACATTAGGAAGCACCTATTACCTGAATATGACTTCCATTGCTTTTAATCTGACGGTTTTGTAAGTGACAGATTTTTTAAAGCATTTCAACAGTGCTTCCTTGCCATAGAAGTAAATCAGCGTGGGCGTGAAGGCAAGCCTGAAACTTTTTTTAATTTTTTTTTTTTTTTTGCATAACAGGGAGAAGGAAGCAAATGTGTTTTATGAATGCCTCTGCCCCACCGCTTGCTGTTCCTGGGTAATGAGAGCTCAGGTCTCCATCTGCAATCGATAGGAGAGCGATGGAGATCGACAGGCGCGGAGGGGGCGGGGGGGAGGGGCCGCGGCTGTCAGAGGTGATGGTGAAAAGGTTAAAGTCAGTCTGTACGGCTTTGAAGCTCTCAGTGATATTATACCCAGGGAGGCGTGATCGCACAGCCAGAACAGATCGATACAATCCCATCACATGTCATTACATCACGTCGCATCACATCACGTCCGCACGCTTACATGAGCCAGCACTTACAACGCCTGTTTCAGCGGCGGGGAGCTCAGCTGTGGATGAAGTGCCTTTTATCAGCTCAAATTTCTATCAAAAGCCATTCTTCTTTCTCCGAGCGGCAAATACTACAACTCAGATGCATTTTGTTTTACATTTCATTAGTACCCTAATGAAACAATTAAAAATCCATTCATTCCTTCATTCATTTTCTAAGCCACTTATCCTAATTAGGGTTTAATTAAAAAGCCAAAAAAAAAAAAAAAAAAAAAAAAAAAAAAAAAACAATAATAATAATTATGATAAAACGTAAATAAGTCCTGATCACCAAGGTGAGAATAAGGGTGTGATCACATCTGCATCGTCTGGTCATTGCATTTTTTTCTTTTTTTTTTCTTTTTTTTTTTGATGCTTTTAATGTTTTTAGTATTTAGTTTTTGTTTTATTAAGCTGAGAGTGTTTTTCTTTTTTCATTTTTCTTTTTTTCTTTTTGTTGCTAGAGCTCGTTATTGTCATTATTCACTAGTCCTGGTAGACACTTTTCGTTCTTCCATATTTTTCTGAATTTTTTTGAACATGTTTGAATGACATTCAAGTATATCTGAATCTGAATCTGAATCTGTTATATCGCCTCATTTATCATCTGAAATAAGAGAAAGGGCATGTGCGAGTCATTTTTTAGTAACCTGTATGATTCACATTTGTTTTCCTCTACTTATTGTTGTAACATTATTTATTTCTCATTGTTTGTTCATTATGTGTCAACGGGTGTGACTCACTGTGTCAGACTGAGCTCAACAAGCTGCAACCAACTCCTTTAAGCTTTTGAATCCTTGAATCTTACAAATCATTTTTTTGGTTGGTTTGAAATTTTTACATTTGTGCGTTTTTGTTTTTATTTCATATATTGGGGGAGAAAAAAAAAAGTTTTAATGACGTTATCCTGCCAGGTCATACATTTTGACAGGCAGACTCATGGCAAATCTGGACCTTGCTTTTATAAAGGTCTCATAAAAAAATATGATCTAGTTCAAAGATAGAATTTCACGTCGATATCAAATAAAAATATTGTGTAATATATTAAATGAAACTTAGATTTAAAGTTGAGAACACCCAGTTCTCGGCGAGCTCTCAACTCTCAACATCAGTTGAGGTAAACTGTAAGTGTAGTTGCAGTATGATTTAAAAAAAAAATAAAAAATGCTATCATATTCCACAAACTGCACACTGCTTTGCAAAAGGCAAGTCTCTGGGTGATGCCAATTAGCTTCCTATGTTTAATTTCTCTATAATTAGTTTAATTATAGAGCGAGAACTGAGGCTGAGTAATAATTCAAACAACACTTGAAACGGATAGACCGAGGACGCATGGCCTCTTCCAGCGGTAATCATTTTTATTAATTAGTTGTATAAACAACAGGAGACTTCAATTTCAAATCACTATAATTTGGGGGGGAAAACAATCCTTGCCTCATGATTGAGAATCTTTAACTTGTCGAAGCTCCAGTCTAAACACAGGCTGCGATGTAAAACAGTTCCTAGCCTCTAAAAAAAAATATGAGTTTCAACTTTCATTTATCATTTGATAATGAGAAATGTTAGTTGTCTCTATTCAACTGGCAAAAGTGATCAAATTTGATTTACCTGCGTATTTTATTTCCTTATTGAATTAGGCTCTCAAAGCAAAGCAGCCTGCAAATGATCCTGCTGCAGCATCAGATCTTAACCGGCGTCTTTCATTAAGTACCCTGAAAGAGGTAAAGTAGGGATTAATATGCTGTTTTCTCAGTTTTTTTCATAGTTTCATAGTTTTTCATAGCATAATTAAAGCCATGGTTTCATTAGACATGCAGGGGTATTGCAGTGTTTCCTGTCATGGAGTTGTGTCGCAGCAGAACTCTTGTTTTTCTCACTGATCAGCTTCTAAAATCAGAGAAATCACTGAACTGACATTACACAACAGCCCATTACATCAGCCGGCATGGATACGTGTGTAACTGTATGCAAAATAGGAAATACATGTAGTTTGTGTATGTGTGTGAGGGGGAGAGAAAGAGCGTGTGTGAATGTGTATACATCTCCACGCTCAGCACATTTCTGAGCAGTTCTAGTCGACACCTCACAAATGCAACCTGTTGGTTTTGATAACCATCATAAAAACCTTCAACTGAGCGGCGGAAGGTCCCTAAACTCTCTCTACCTCTACCTCTCTCTCACACACACACACACACACACACACAGACGCAGATGCAGAAACACACACACACACATCATCTTCATGAAGACACAAATCACAAGGTAAGCTTTTTCTTCCGATCAAGATTTCCCCTGTGGTGAATTAGGTTGTCTCGGCATTATTTGAAACCAGACAAACAAGCCAACACACACACACACACACACACACACACACACACACACACACACATACACTGACACACACACACACACACACACACACACACACAATGCTTTGCAGTGTTCGGAACCAGAGACCCAATTAACTTGGCTTTATTACTGATGTTCCAGCGAGAGACACTGGGAAGACAGATTACATAACACACACACACATACACACACACACACACACATGCGCACACACCACATTACATATATGAAACATGCAAACATACATGTGTGCACACACAGATGACAACACACACTAATTCATTAATGTTGACGGACAGACATTTAACTCAGATTCACACCAAACACTTGATTGATTACACGCATAAACACACACACACACACACACACACACACACACACACAGGGAGGAAAGATGTCTGCAGTGCACTTGTTTATTCACGACTTGCAGGAGTTGTGACGTGCGTTTCAAACCAGGCCACGCGGCGGTAACGTCAGTGTGTCGCTGTTTCATAACTCGTCTTCCTCCTCCGTCTGCCAGCGAGCCTCCAGCATGACTCTGTTCTTCTCCGGGCCAAACACAGGAGCCACTGTTGCCCTGCATCGCTCTCCAACCTCGTTTCCTCCCGCATCCCTTCCTTTTCTAGCCCCGCCGAGTGCTTGTGATCCCTCCGCTGGTCCCCTCGCACTCTTTCCTGTGGGTCCAGGAGCACATTTTCACACCTCGTTCACTCGCCTTTTGGTCCAAATCAGCGCTCGAGTCACCGCATTAGGCGCTTTCACACCAAACACTTCTGGGGACTCCCTGAGAGAAACGACCCGCTGGGGAGCTCCCCAGAGAACTACAAACTGCACCTTCAAGGGTTTTTTTTTTTTTTTTTTCTGTTTGCATTCACACCGCCAACAGGAAGGCTGCCGGTTACCAATGTCATTTCTGTGTGAGACACGACGTCAACAACAACAACAGGGATCGTCCTCCATCTCTGTTGGCATCTGTACATGGGCCTTTTGCCGCTCATGTTACACTAACTGAGCTGCGGTTGGCATGTTTTGTTTGAATCTACGAGGTTCTCACAGTCAGCGTGCCTCATGGATACATTTTGTGCTTATTCTGAATTTGTATAGTGCACCTTTAACTGATTATCATTAAAGAATGATGGTATTTGTCAACCTGGGCCCCATTTTTCCACCTTTAGGGGCCCAAATGACTGATAGGGAGAAATATTTTTACAATTGGTCCGGCACTGAGCGAGAGCGCTTAAGACGGCAGTCACGAAACAGTCTGCAACGTCATCCTTGGAGGCAAGTGCCCGTGTTAAGTTACGTTCACTAAAGGTGCTCGTTTTTTTTTGTTTGTTTTTTTGCCACTGACAGCTTCAGATTGTTATTAAAAGACGTGCGTGCCACCATAACATCAGTCTTGCACCCTGCAGATCATCGGGTCTCCACCATTTTGACAGGGAGCACGACTGCGGGCCAAACAGGAGAAGAAATCCCACACCAAAGCGCTTTCAGCCAAAGAAAAATGCTGTTCCGAGAGCGGAGAGCCCTGCTGCAGACTGGGTGCTGGTGATGTTATTAGACATAAAGAAAAATGTCTGTCTCTGAAGGGGATCCTTTCCATAATGTTGTCAGACACTTACAATAACAATCTGAAGCTGTCAGTGGCCAAGCAACTCCCTTAGTGGACATAATTTGGTGGGCGCACTTGCCCCCAAGGATTCCACTGCAGCTCATTTTGTGGCTGCCAGCTGAAGCGCTCTTGCTCGATAATGGACCGCGGCTGAACTTCAAGTAACATTTTCACCGCGGCGCAAACTCCAACCCAACTTAGGGGACAAATTCAATTCCATCAGTCTCTCCCGTCTATCTCCCCTCTGTCGTCAGCTCACTCCCCTCGATTCCTCTCTCCCTCCAGCCAAACCTCCCCACCCTCCTTTTTCTCCCTCACTCCCTCCCTTATCTCTCCCTCCACCCCTCCTCCCGCTCTCGCTGCCTCCATTAGCGGCCACCGAAAAGCCGCCATCCATCCTCCATGAGTGACATCACAAATCCATTAACCAAAACAATGCAAAACACTTTTTTCCCCTCGTCCATCCATCTCTTTCTACATCCTTTCTGTCTCTCTGTCTTTCCTTTCCTGTCATCATCACTCTTCGCCGAGCCGTGGATCGGATCCCATTACTTTGCCCTTAATACCCAAAACAACTTCTGGGCTGTGTTTTCCGCGCGGGACGGTCCACGACAGATCAAGTGCTGGAAAAGTCAGCTGAGGAGACTTCTGTTTGACGGCTCACCTGCTTTGTCGGGACATGGGGAAGTGAAAGTGAGGCTGTAGCCCCCTTGTTTCATTTCCACAGTCCATTACCTATGCATACAAGTTCCCTATACATATACATGGTTCGAAATTACTTGATTTCTTTCCCTCCTCTTACAGTAAATTAAATGCTGCTTGAAAAACACACTTTCTGGTTGCTTAGAAGGACGCCTTTCAATCTTAATGTGCAGAGAAAAATTATATTATGGAGTTATGGCTTCATCAGATGAGGTAATTATCCATGCTGTACTATATGGAGTAAAATGTGTCACGAAGGGTTAACTGTTCACCAGAGTGGGAATGTCACATAAACATCAGTTTTACAATGTCTGCAGTGATGCAAAGTAAAGGGAGTTTTGTTTGTGGGAGCATCTTTTCTATTATTTTTTTTATTTATTTATTTATTTTTTTTAATCTGGGTAAATCTCACCGAGCTATACTCACTTTTGTGTTCTTCAAAGTTTGCTGGCAATCAGGATGAGCTTTTCTCGACTTTTCTTGTTTTTAATTATTCCCGCTGCCCCCTGTGGGCAACCATCGACACAGTTAGCAGGACAAGTCTTCACAGTGATGTCTGACTGGAAAACAGCCAACAGTGTAACCTGAAGTGGCAGAAAGTGCTGGCAACAACACACACAAAGCGCTCGGTCAACAATAATGAACGGTAAGTCAAAATAAATAAATTAGATCATTTGTAAAAAAAAAAAAAAAAAAAAAAAAAAAAAAATCAGGAGGTGGAAAGGGAAGGATGAGGGAACAAAGCACAGTGTGGGAAATATACTACTAAACACAACTATGATAAAACGCAGCTCAAAAAGTATCACCGGACATTATAGTTCAATTTAAAGAAAAAAAAAATCATCCCGGAAAAGAATAAAAATACCTGTATAATTTTCACCCATCTGTTAAGACAAACTAAAGGCATAAACTGGCCTCAGGTGCTGCTTAAATAAAAAAAAAAAAAAAAAAAAAAAAGTATGTGTATTTATTATGTAAAACAGAGGCTGCATCTACTGAGATACTGGTTTAGCATCCTGGTGGATTGTGCAAAACACTAGAATGCATCCTGGAATTATTCTAGGAATTATGTTTATAATGTACACAGTTGTCCCTCGCTATAACGCGGTTCACCTTTCACGGCCTCGCAGTTTCGCGGATTTTTTAGTGCAATTTTGCATGGTTTTGTTTTTTTTTTTTTTTTTTTAACAGCGCATTGTGTTCTGCGTCCTGATTGGCTAAGGGAGAGCCCGTGCATTGTGTTCTGCGTCCTGATTGGCTAAGGGACTGTAGACCATTGTCAATCAATCTCCTCCATGCCGTGTCTCCTGTACAGTACGGAATGCGTTCATTCTATAAAACTGGACTTATTTTTCTACGAAGGTTTGAACTTTGAGAGTTTAAACCAGAGAGAAAAGTGAGAAAATGTTAATGCTTGTCTGAGAAAAGTGTATAAAGTGTGTAGTGAGGGGTTTTACAGCCTTAAAACATCTATAATAATTGTAAAAAATAAAGCTGACTACTTCGCAGATTTCGCCTATTGTGGGTTATTTTTAGAACGTAACTCCCGCGATTAACGAGGGACCACTGTATAATGTATAATAATGTAAAATAATTTATCTTGAATTGTAAGGTAGGGCATAGTAGCATCTTACGAAAAAGGCTATTATTTAAATATGACGTTGTGTCATCTTACTTTTCCAAACACTTTCACATCTCCAAACGCTCCAGTTTGGTTATTACCTTTAGAGGCAATGCATGGCCTGTCACTGTGTGGGCCTATAGCAGTGTCGACTCGGCGACACTGTTTATGGCATTAAGGTCAATTTTGAACAAATGCATGTGCTTAGCCTATATCGCACGCGTGACGGACGAGGCGATGCCATCCCTTCTGTAAAGAACCGCGACTATATTCACCCTTCAAAGGCTCTTCTTAAGCCAGGGACCTTTTGTGTGAGGAAACCACTGAGAGGGACGGTATGGTGGGCCACAAAGCGCCGTACTTTGATCCCTTTTTTCTCTTCGTAATAATCAGAGCCATTTCGTCCTCCCTGGGCTGCCGCAAAGTAGTTCAGAATAATTATGAGTTTAGTTGGCTAGTGTGTGTGTGTGTGTGTGTGTGTGTTTGAGGAGGTAAGGTAGGTTTAAAGATTCCCACTGGGTGGATATAAGCGGCGCGGGATGGCCTTTGATAGAAAAATCCATGAGCAAACACTCGTGGACTAAGACACACACTGACGGTACGGATTCCCAACACGTGCACGCACACATGCTCACACACACACACACACAAAAGCAGGGAGGGCCTGGGGGGAACGGGGGTGGAGTGGGTGGAGGGGAGGGGGGTTGACTGTGCCGATTGTTTGTCTCCCAGAATCAAATGGGAGGTGATTTTCTGAGGACCAAGGGGGAGAATGGAAAATGACAAAATAAACGAGTGGCCTTTTCTCTCTCTCCCCTTTTCTTTCATCTGGCCCCGCGCGCAAGAAGAATGATCTGCCACAGTCTTTTTGTTGAGCTGGCTGACACATACGCTCACACACACACGCACGCATGCACACACACACACACACACGCACAGAGATTGCTCTGCAACACTTTGGCCCACACACTTGCTGATTCTGTGTGATCTAATGAATGACACCCCCGTTTCAATTACTTCCCCTCCTCTGTACCTCTGGCTCTCGCTCAGGCACACGCACAGACACACACGCACACACACCGCCCAACCACGCTCGAAGCCCATCTTTGTGAGCGACACAACGCTATTAACCGGTGGGCCGTATGTTGGGGTAAAATTCAGTAAAATGGAGGGTGAGTAAGACCTGCTCGGCGCTCTTTGGAGACAAAGAGTAGGAGCGGGTGGGCGGGATGGAAAAAGACTCGGAAAAATTCTGATATGTGGCCGTTGCAGACCTTCGCCAATCATCACATAATGTTACATTAGCTATCAATCATCCTAAACCCCGCCCCCGAGCAGCATCACACAGCTGGGCTCGGATGTGTGTGTCTGTGTGTGTGTGTTTGTGTGTCTCTGTGCCTGTTCGTGCGTGGGCGAGCGTCTTCCTTGTACGATCGCGTCGAGAGCCTGCAGCCTTGGTACGTCTCCTTGTTTTAACATAACAATTTTCCCACTCAGCGGCAGCAGTGAGCTCTCCCAGAGATGTTTTGATACAAAGGGAATCGCTAAAGAGGAATAGCCCACGAGAGAATCATGTGTCATGTTGTTTAGACATTTCCCGGGACGGCGGGCTGCGAGCTGACACTTACGCGTGTTCCAGAATCTGTTTCCAAATTTGTCAAGATGGGTGTAATTGTCATGTCTCATCTAAAAAAAAAAAAAGTAATAATAATAACATGGCGCCTTGTATATGTTCATAAATGTCTGCCAATTCTGTGAAACACTGCGCTCGCTTTACAACTGCATGTACTGTGGCTGCTGCAGGATATCTAGAGGCTTGAGGATGCTCAACACCTCTGAGGCAGGTAAGTCACTGTAAGTTACAAACAAGAAGTTACAGCATCCGCAGCTCAATATGCAAATACATGCTCCGTGCACAGAGGTTGAGAAACATGTTTTCCTACCAGGGAAGGATCATTTTAAGGAGACAAGACAGCAGTATGATGTTTACTGTGACTCTTGTGGTGCTGGATGCATTCGTCCACCATGGATTCAATTCAATTTTTTTCTTATTCTCTCTCAAGTTGGTTGTTTGACCATGGACAAAACCTTCCAGTAACAATAAACAAACTGTTTTAGTTGCTTATCCCTAACTTAAAGGAACGCTTCCCCATAATTCATCATTTTTGCACAGAGCACTCATCGTGTGCTGCCTTCAACCTCCGACAAAGAAAGCTTTACTCGCTGGCACTCACGGCAAACTCGTATTCCAAAAACATCAGCCATATCTGATCCAATTTAAAAAACGGGGTCTGTAATTGCATGACTTCACAACAGCAAAACATTATCAGATATTCAAGCTCATGAAGCGGTTTGGAAAGTACTGAGCCCACAACTGGCTACTGGAGACTTGGATTACGCAGCATGATGAGTGTGAGCTTTTTCAAAACAGGACTTTTGAAAGTGTTTTTGCTGCTGTAAAATCGTAAAATATAGGCAGTCATTTTTTTTCCATTGGATCAGAGTCAGCTGGACGGCTTTTTGGAATACGAGTTTAGCGCGAAGGCTTATGAGTAAAGCTTTCATCGTTGGGGATTTGAGGCAGCACATGGTGAGCACTCGATACAAAAATGGATGCATTATGGATGAAGTGTTCCTTTACCCCAAATCTTGCCTAGATGTAACAGCAAACCTTTTCATGAACACGGAGCGTCCAAGTTGTGCTGCTGTCAGCCTTGCTGGTGGAAAAATGTGATATATTTTTCATGCCCACAGCACTTTTGTTTTGGAATTTGCCTACCAAGGGATGATGTTTAAAGTTTTTTCCTCTGGTTCACTTGATATTAACAGGAATGCAGTTTAATTGTATGGGCCTGGATTTCAATTGCACATGGCAAATTGTGCAATAAGTAATAGAAGAATCTGGGATGTACAGTCTTCCCATTCATCTCCTCTGTCACCTATCAAATAAAGGCTTGGTTCTACATGGTCTTGCTTTTTTACAACTCGCTTTTGTAATTTAATCTCCTTTTAAAATGATTTGGTGTAAGAAAGTGTTGCATGAAAAAATTAGAAAGTGCTCAGTAGAGCAAATTTCTCCGCCAACACTGTTCAGCTGTTGCGATATGCCAGTCCCAAAAAATGAGTCCATTGTTCATTGTGTTGTGGCAGTCTGTTTGGATGGTACACTGCACCCACAGTGACGCCCCACTTTGGCCCATCACTGTGAAAAGTGGATCAGTTCTTCCTTACCCTGTGATCAACCTTTCCACCAACCTCTGTGCAAATCTATTCATAGCTTTTCGAGCTATCCTGCTGACAAAAAAAACCAAAGAAACATATTTGCCGAAAATATAACCCACTCTAACTCTCTTGGTGGAGGTTAAGATGGAGAAAGATGGTGGGGGAAAGGATTTGTAAGAAAATAAGAGAAAAGCACAAATAAAAAAAAAGGAATGGGGTTCGGTAGACAGAGAAAAGGTGAATGGAAGGAGGGAGACGTGGAATAAAATAAATGAATAGAGAGAAATATGGTAGATGGTGAATGTCGCTGGAGCCCAAAAAGCCTCCTGTTGCTAAGATAGATGGATAAACACACGCACACATGCAAAGTCAATGAGCAGTGACGACACAAAGACCTCTGTGGCGTCACTATTTACCAGCTGGATCTGGGCTCACGAAACTCCACAAACACACAAAAACACAGCCAAACTTTTTTTTTTTTTTTTTTTTTACCCTCCATCGCACATTTCCACTGAAACAGAACACAGCTAATGCCTGGCCTCCATCACCGGAGCCATGACAGCTATTACACCACAGCACCATTACACTGTGAGTAACAATACATCATTTGTTTCCAACCGCGCGTCGGGATTGGACGAGAGCTGTTCCATGGGTGCTTACAACCGCAATACATGAACTTGTGCCTTACTGTGGCCTTGCAGGTGCACCACAAATCACCGTGGGGGGTCCACTGGGGAACTGGCTGTGCACAAATATAATATAACAACCATGCTGGGAAGAAAAAGAGTTACCTGGATAAGGGTCTCATTGCACGGGCACTGGTGAGTTCAGCATTGCTATAACTAATAGTTAAAAGCCTGGGCAGATTCCACATGTTTGGTGTCTTTGACAGGAAGCTGTCCAGCCTGTAGCTCCAGCTTTTCTTAACAAAAGCCACCTAGCTTCTATTGTTAAAGCAAACTGCCAGCAGAGTTTGAAACTTTTTGACTCTGGTGACCCCTTGAGTCCTTGGTAGTGTTTCATAGCAGCTGCTGGTGAATATTTTATTGACAAGCAGACTGTGCAAGCAAGACTTTTTTTTTTCCTCTTGTATATCAACCTTGACATTAATAAAGTTTTCTCAGAGCCAGTGACACGGCAGTCGCATAGGCTACCTCATTGTCAGTAATGCTGCAGTGCTTGAATCATAATGTGTTTTTATACAATGACACTGAGCTAGCAAAGCAGTATCGGCCTTACCAGTGTGGAGCTGGAGCTGTAAACAAGACATGCTGGCTGCTGTGGTTACTGTATGAAGCTGAAAGACAGCTGGCCTGCTGAGGGCCTGAGCAGCAGCTCTATTTAACCGTCCTACAACTGGAGGGAGGCGGCTGTCCTGTTTTAGTTGAGGATTCTCTATGAGATGTCACAGCACCTCTCTCAGACACACAGTATGAACATGGAGAAAGAATAAACCAATTTTTTTTTTTTTTTTTTGCAAAAGTCTGATTTTTCTGTACAGCTATTACA
Organism: Myripristis murdjan; assembly: GCF_902150065.1. Classification (NCBI taxonomy): domain Eukaryota; kingdom Metazoa; phylum Chordata; class Actinopteri; order Holocentriformes; family Holocentridae; genus Myripristis; species Myripristis murdjan. Next base: position 8,141,484 of record NC_043987.1, on the reverse strand, counting down.
CTATGCTACTTGAAAAAAGAGGAAGAGTAAATTTGAGTGAAAGTGTCCAAGGTGGTATTGTGTGTGGGTGTGATGTAAATAAGTTCAGTGACAATCTGACAAATGGATCTAAATATCTAAGTTTTTTTTTTTTTTTTATTTGGCTTTTTGACAGTATGAAAATGTATCATCTTACCTGTCTTGTGTGGATTACCTGACACATTTTATGGGCTTTGGAAGGAAAAGTTTATCAAGGACATGAACATCATGAAATCTCAAGGTTAGTCAAGCTGAGATTCACAGATTAAAAACCTCACCACGCCTACTAAACATATGCTGAGTAAAAATAATAGCAAAAAAAAAAGCTTTTACATAGTATTTTATTGGGAAAAAAAATGCATGTAGCACAATTTGTTAGCTTTCCTCCCTTGATGTTAAAAAAAATGGCTGATTGCTCACCAGACAATTTAAAAAGTTCTTGATTGGATGTACAGTAAACAAGTCTTTTTTTTTTGTTGTTTTTTTTTGGCAAACCGCCTAAGCTAGCATCAACAAATTTGTTTTTGGAAAAAAATCGAGGATCAAAACTCGTTATTCATGATGAAACATTTGTCATCGACATAAACGTCCTGGAGCTCCACCAAGACTGATACCAAAGCTGCATCCAAACAAATTGATGCACTGCCAGTGGCGGTCACTATAGTTACTCCACGTCGTGTGGGGCGGGCGAGCCATAAAGCGAGAGGTTTTACAAAGTGATTTGTGGGTCTGACGGACACTCACGAGGGTTTAAATTACTTCTGAAGTGGCAGTCAATCAGCGCGCCCGAGCTGCTTTGGCTTGGATATTATATTTAAGTACAGTTGGCTAGCCAGGGCTGTCAGCAAAGACGATACGTGCAGATGTCCTACTTTACCTAATCGATCAGGTTAGGGAACACGGATTATGGTCATGGAGATTTTAACTTTAGATTTCAACTCTGAAGTGGAATATTAACTTGATAAAGTTAAAGTTTAGGAAACATGTAAGTTACATCCAGCATATGTTCATTAGTAATCTTTTCCCCAAAACAAAGATAAAGACTTTTAGCAATGCCACATCCTGTTAATATGCACTTAGACCCTTGTTGTTGTTGTTGTTGTTTTTTAATCAAAATTGTTTAATTTTTACTTCCCATTTTCCCTTTTACCTGTTAAGTGGCTGAAATTGCATGTACATAATGTGACACAAATAAGTCTTCTTGATTGATTGCTACTCAACAATGACTTGTTATAATGGATAAGACATGCAATAGTGTGTTTGGTTATAACACTGTCAGAATTTTGCTTAAAGCTGCGTTAATTAAAATTGCAGAGGGATGATCCAAATGAGCTGTCAAGACCAAAATGACAAATGTGTGGAATAAGCACATAATTTAATATTTGAGGCCTGAGCTGCTAATTAATTACATGCTTATTGTACATATGCAGCCCTCATTTTTTGTTATTTCAAATACAGTAGCTATGAATCTATGGCCCCTCGTCTGCTCATAACCATCCTGTATAGTTATGATTTAACTTTTTACAGTTAAATCTCATAAAATAGCTGGACATCAATACTCTGGACACCACACACTGCCTTCTTCAGGAAGTTATACCCTTGAGAGGAGAGACAGACAGGAAGTTAGAGCCTTGTAAGCAGAGAAACCAAATCCCTCCTATCTTTTTCCTTAGCTCTTATTTCATTACTTTTCCTACTATTTCCCCCCATACATGATCACTGTCGGGTCACAGGATTTAGGCATTTAGGCTTATTCTAATATTGCAGTCGGTGTAAGTCTCTCCGGATAACAGCGTCACCTAAATCCCTAAAACAGAAATAGAAAGTGACATCCACATGAGGCGAATGCATAGCGAGGAAAACACATCCACTGACGGTGAGAGCCAGAGGAAGTTATCTGCTTGGAAGGTGAGGCAGGTGCACACGTGTTGAATGTTGACAGGACAGCAAACCTTGTGAATGGTGAAGTTTTATTCTAGTCGCTCTACAGAGAGAAAAAAAACAGTGCCACTGTACAGAAGAGCTCCTGTGAAATTCACACAAAAAATATCGTTTTTACTCTTTATCATTTATAATTCTCCATGATGATGTATTTGAGTATGAATTTACAAGCGATGTATACAGGTGTCGTCTCTAAATATATTCAAAATAGTTCCTTAAAAGTCTTTGAGGAAGTATTAGTTTAAAAAAAAGAAAAAAAGGAGGAAAAAAAAGCTCTATTCTTACAGCAAACCATAAAGAAAGAGGTCTCGTATCTTTGGAGGGATAGCAGACTCAAAGTAGAGGGTTACTTTTTTTTCTTTTATCTTCTTTACAGTTGAAGTCCTGACTACAGGTGAAGGAGAGGGAAGAGAGAAGCAGAGCTGGTGATACAGTAATTCTCACCTGCCACTGGAGGAAGAGCAAGGATGTCCCGCCTTACCGAACCAAGCCCTGACCCCTGACCCGCGACCCCATTGGGTCCGACGTGGCCTGATGGCGGCCCGTCAGCCAATGAGGAAGTCGCCCATGGGTCAAGTCCTCGCCTTCTCCCCCAAAACAGCAGCAGCATCATCATCGTGTTCAACATAGATAATTTTTTTTTTCTCTCAAATATGTATATACTCACACCTGGTTACAACGCATTAGTGATCATAACATCATAACAAAAATAACAAACAAAAAAAAAAAAAAAGAAAGAAAAAGAAAAAAAAAACATAAAACATTAAAATTGTTACATTTGGGGTTGCATGCCATCACCTCATTATTTATCAGTAAATGTAATTAAAATACATTTTGCCATTAAAAAGAGCAGGGTTGTCGTCACAAGGGTGTATCTGGGTGTGCATGTGTATATGTTTGAGTGTTTGTTAGTATGTGTGTATGTGTGCGTGTGGTGGCTTGTGTGAACATAAAAAACAGCATCAGTGTACATGACAGTTCTGTAAAAGTAGAACGAGTAGAACAAATTAGCATGAGTTCATAAAACGCAAAGGGTCCTGGTGCCGTTTGATATTTTCTCTACATGTGCATATTGCTCACTTGTCAGCTCACGCAAGCAGCATGTGGCGATAAATATGATAATAACAATAATAAATATGGAGATTAGATGCAAAAAAAAAAAAAAAAAAAAAAAGGACAAATGTTGCTCGTCAGTCAACTTGGGGAAAGCTGGTAGGGGAGCAGGGGGTGAGGGAGTGGGTGCGCAGGAGAGCAGGAGAGGTTCACTGCAGTATTCCAAGAGTACAAAAGGGCGATATGACCGTGGTCGTTGGCATGTGAGCGAAAGAGACAAAGAAAGACGGAGCTTCAATCGAAACACAGTGGCTACTGCCATCTGCCATGTGAAACCATGGAGAAGATAGAGAGACATTCCTTCCTGAATACTCCACGGTAGGCTAGCTTCCTTTTTGCCGTGATACCTAGGTTTAAAAGTCCTCCGTGAGGGCGTCTGGTTTGGCGAGGAGCGGAGCTGCGAGCGGCACACTCCTCGCCAAGCGAAAAAAAAAAGATCTACGCCCTCGACCTCCATCCCTCCTTTACCTCCTTCTCCTCTTCTCTCTGTCTTTTACTTGGGTTGCATGAGCTGGAGCAGAGACCTGCACTGGAAGACCTTGGACTGGTAAACATCAAAAGGAGAAAAGTTTCATTCTGCTCTGCGGTCGCTACAAATCGTGTTTTTGCTTTTCTTTTTTTCTCATCTTTTTTTCTTTTCTTACTTTCTTTCTTTGTTGTCTTTTTTACATTTTTTTTTTTTTTTTTTTTTACAAAAAACACAAAAAATACGCGCCGCATCGCATTGGGTTGTGTTGAGTTGCTACGGTTGAAGCTCCCTCAAAATGCACAAAACCATCCTGAGGTATTTTATTTGATACAATTTGGCTTTGTGGATCCAATCAGTCGATCAAAAACAAAAACAAAAAACAAAACACAAACAAACAATCAAACAAAATCAATCAATGAGTCAGTCAAGTCAAGATGGTTACATGTTTTTTTGTTCAACTGTACACTTTGTACAGTATAATGCTACAAGAAAATGTTCATGTGTGTGCATGTGTGTGTATATGTGTGTATTTGTGTGTGTATAGATGCATCTGTGTGCATGTGCAAGTCTTTTCAGCTGAGTGTTATAATCATAATAATAATAATAATAATAATAATAATAAAAAACAACAACATACAAACAAATGCAAAAACAATCAGATTAGGAACCAAATGTTCTCATTAAGACTTCAAGCTTTCCCAAGGTCTGCCATGCACTCACACAACTTACTCCACACCAAGATGGATACATGATTGACTGATGAATACATGACAGTGGAGTTTAGCCCCACCCCTTCCTGGCTCAACCCCTCATCCCATCCCATCCCATCCCCACTATTAAGGTAAACAAGGGATCCATTATTAGGAGTCTTTAGATCCTCTTCAAGAGCCCTGGTTGATCGTGGATTGTGTTTTGCTGTCCCAGTAATCAATGATCAATAATCGGTAACCCCATCCACCAGTTAGACTGTAGAAGCACTGCTAAAGCTGTGCTAAACAACCAACCCGCAAAGTTCAATTTTACAAAAACCCGAGGAAACAAAGTAATAGTTTAGTTAGCCAACACTCTAGCGATGTGTCATGTTGCGTGAGGAAGGGAGGAAGGAAGGAGGAAAGAAGGAAGGAATTGTCAGTCGTTTTTATAGCTAGTACCCTGTTTTTCAGCGTCAGGGAGGAAAAAAGACAAAAACACGTCAGCCCCCACACCCTCCGCACCTCAAACAAAGGGGGTGGTGGACGTAGGTGTCATTTCGTCCTTTTGCTCCCTTGTGTATCTTCTCTTTGCTCTCTTCCCTTCTACCATTCTCTCGCTCTTTCGCAGCAGGAGCCAGAGCATGACACTGATTTACTAAGCACACAGGTCAAGGGTTAAGGTTTCGATTGTACGTATCCATCCACCATAGCTGGCAAGACATAGTCCCTTTTCATTGACATGTAAAATGTGTGTGTCTGAGTGTGTATATGTGTGTATGTTCTCTTCTCCGACACCAAAAAATCAACACATGCAAAATAATCTACTACTCTTGACGGTATTTTTCAGAAAGCTATGCTTTTTCAAAAGCAAAGGTGGGAGAGGTTTTAAAACTAATGGTTATTGTGCTACCAAATAAGCAAACACTAAAATTCTAAATAGGGGGATCCGAATGCCAGAATCCCGAATAAATCTTATAGTTTAATAGAATAAAAAGCAATATTTTGCTATTATTTTTATATGTGCAGAGCCACAAATGAAATGCCCATCAATTGCCTCAGGTTTCCCTGTTTGTCTGTCTTTTTCTATCAGTCGATTTGTCAGTCTGTCTGTCTGTCAGTCTGTAAACATTGTTCATTGTATAGCACCTACAATACTCTCAGCATCTCCTTACCGATCACGTAGCCTGGGCTCATCATACAAAACCAGATTCTGACCAAGCACACCAATCCTTAGCAGCCTAGCAACTTCTGCACGTACTGGATCGCCTCTGTGGCATTTTACCTCTCCTGTCCTTTCACCCTCTTCCCTCTCTCTCCTCCTCCACTGCCAGGTGTCTTGGTGGCCATATTTGTCAGAGTAACAAGCAGCAGACTGTTGGACTAGCTCACTGTGACGCCCCTGCCCTCCTGGGACGCCTGCGTGTCTGGCCACGACATCAAACGCGCCCATCTGGTCTCCCTGTCAGCCCTCTCCTCCTCAACAAGTGAGCCCCAAGCTCAGCAGAGGGGATGGAAAGGGAGAGGGGGAGGAGGAGAAGGTGATGAAAAAGAGAGGTTGTTATTACTCTCTCTCTCTCTCTCTCTCTCTCTCTCTCTCCCTCTCTCTCTCCCTCTCTCTCTCTCTCACTTTACCTGTGATAATTTCTCCCATTGTCCTCATCACTCTTCCCAAATCTCTCTTTCAAATCAACTGCGTCTTTCTCGATAACCCTGGCAGCAGTCCTCCATTATATGTTACTTAAGCCTTCTCTCTCCCAGTAATGGGACTGTGTCATTTCCTGCCCCTGTCATGCTTGGAGGGTTAATTTCCCTCCCCTTTACATCAGGAAACCTTATGGCAGAGTGCCAGCCATGCAGCCAACTCATTGATACATGAGAGAGAATGGACAGAAATGGTGATATCATCTGCAAAGAGAGTAGTAGTAGTACTGGTCATACCCAAGAGGGTACGAGTTCTTTTGGATTACGATGTCGAAGAGAAGAAGAAGAAGAAAAAAGTAGTGTGGCTATGGCATCCCTAAGTGGATAAGATAGTTGATAAACTATAATACAAACCCAGAGAGGAGTAAGTAGAAGGAGAAAAACACATCATTTCTTTTATCGACTAAACGTCTGACTCCAGACTGGGGATTTTTTTATACACCCGTCTATTGCTGAACTGGGCTGAGTTTAGGACGCCTCGTGGGGCCGGGTATGCGCTAGTCTTATTGGCTGAGTAAGGCATCACATGCTCTGTAGTGTACATGTCATTGGCTATCCGCCCGTCCCGTGAGCAGTATGAAGTGGTAGATTTAACAGAGGAGCGGAGATTGTTCGCATCGTTGCGTGTTTTGATGGGGGCTGCTGCAGGCGAGGCCACTGCCAGCTGTTTGTAAATATCAGAGGAGCTGCGTCCATGGACCAGTCTGCTGCTGGTGTCATCCCTCAGCGAATGGCTGAGGAAAGGGTTTTCCGAGCCATGGTCTGGGTACAGGGACTTGCTCCTCTTGCTCTCCTCAAGGGTGTGATTGAACAGCATTGATTTCGACCCAGTGCCAAACAGTCTGCCAGAGTAGGGACGCATGCCGAACAGGTTGGCATAGGGTGAGTCGGATGCTGAGTCCAGGAAGCGGTCCTTCTCCTTGAGGCTGACGCTGCGTGCTGGTCGGCCCAGGTCTATGTCCTTGGGCTTCTCCAGCATAATGTTGTCAAAAGAATGCTGACGACTCAGCCTTAAGCGGTTCCTCTTCTGGACATGTGGCCCGTCCGTCTGCGGCCAGTAAAGCCCAAACATCTCGTCCGGTTGCTGCTGCTGCTGCTGTTGGTGGTGCATGCTGGGGTTGACTAAGGTGTCTGCAAGGAGCTGGTCCTCACTAATGTCATAGAGGTTGGCTGTATGGAGGCATGCTTCACACCGGTTGTATGGCGACCGTGTGACAGAAGCTGAGGCAGATGCGGTGGAAGGGTATGACCCTCCTGCTGGGTAACTGGAGGTCATTTTGGACAGGCAGGAACGGCAATGTGTTTGTTTGTAGCGATCGTTGGACTCATGCGGTGACAAAGAAAGGTTTTTCTCTTTCAGGCTATAATGTTTCGGATAAGTTGGGTCTGGCAGGAGATCTGAGTCTGTGTGATGCAGAGGGGATGAGTTCAGGTGAATGATGGGCTGATCACACTTCCTGTAGTTGTCATTGTGGTCGGAGTAAATTTCAGGGTAATCCAAATCGTCTGCAGCCAGACCCCGGCTTTCACGGTAGTGAATGGGGTCTGAGTGCAGGCTCAGCTCCCGGTCAGAGTCGATGGTGTAGATTTTCTCCCCCCCTCCTCCTCCTCTCCCAGCTTGGTTAGCTCCGCCGCTGACCTGCTTAGTCTTTAAGTAGGACAGCTCTACCTCACTGCAATCCCTAGGGTATTTTGACGTCACCGATCTTTTTTTTAAGTTGTCCTTGGGCTTCAGGTGCTTGTTGTTTTCTGGGTCCTTGTAGGAGGCTGCCCTGCTGGAGCAGTCGGAGATGTCAGAATGAGCCGTGTCCTCAGGGAGGTAGCGCTGCGTCTTCATTGACATCCGCAGATCTGGCATCAGCATGTCAGGCATTGGTGGAGCCCCAGGCGGCCCCGAGCGGAGCGTGTCCACGGACTTCTTCCACAGTGTCCGAGGTGGCTTGGCATTGGTCTGGGCTGCGTCAGCACTCACTGCCACCTCCACAGTGTTGGGGTTGGCATCATTGAGGGTCAAAGGATGCTGGCCTCCCTGGAAGATGTAATTATTGAGGTGGTCTTTGTGGCGGTTGGCCAGATATGACTGCAGGTCCCCAGTATCCCCATAGATCATATCTTTGGGTGCGTAGCTTCGGTTGTCAGCATAGATGAAATTGCCCTTCTCTGCCATCATGTCCATGATCATAGGGCCAGCTGAGTGCATGAACTCACGTTTGGGCGAGTTCATGCGGGAGCCACCCAGGTTAGACATGTTAGTCATCTGCTTGGCTGACTTGATGAGCTTGAGCATGTTGGCCTGGGGGCTAAAATCCAGATCTGTCTTTTTCTTCATGTCAATGTGGACACCATGAATGCAACTCCAGATTCCCTGCATAGAGACAGATGGATGAATGGGTGGAAAGGTGGAGAGTTTGAGAGAAAAGCAGATAAAACAAGGAAAGGAAGAAAGAAGGTGAAAGGAGATGGAAAAAATGCAAAGAGAACAGAAATGAGAATGGGTAAAAGGAGAAGAAAAGGAGTGAAGAGAAGATGGAGGAAGGAAAAGTGCAAGAGGACGGGAAAAAATAAAATGGATTGAGAGAGAAGAAATCGAATATAGAGGAATGGAGAGAAAAATAGAGAGACAAAAACAATAATGATTACTTATCTCAAACTGCTCTTGCCAAGCAGAACTGTACTCTGTACTAATCATGTTTTATTGAAATGTATTGAAATAGCAGTGACTCAGCAAATCACAAATTGAACCAGCATCATCTTCATTAATTAGAATATAAATACAAATTTAAGTCAGATGGAAATTAAGCTTTCATTTTCATCAAAAAATTGATTTTTTACTGCCTTCATGTTTCAGCATACAAATGAATACAATTATACGCATCCCCGAAAATGGAAAGTTATGTTTTGTTTCAGATATGTCTTCTAAACAACCTTCATAAACTATTCAATTGTATAACTTTAAAGAAACAACACAAGGTCAATGAGGAAAAACGTATGTATAAATTCCTGAAGACACGACCAAAAAAACATATTCAAAATGGAGAAGAAAGTGAAAGAAAGTGCTTTGCCCAGGAAAAATCCAACCCAGTTCAACCCATTCTCCAGCTCCATTACCAAGACCAGCTCCTGTCCATCACCCACAACATGTCCAGTGGACAGTTTGTAAAGGGGAAATGTCATGGAAATATGATGCAATGCAAGGAAACAAGGCTCATTACAGCCCTGCCAACATTACAGTAAACAGGAAAAAACAGGAGAAATGCCAGACTCCATTATGAGGCGGTGGTTTAAACTGTGATGGTGACAGAAGTCACAAAAAACACTCAAAACTCACATTTTTATATATATGGAATAACACAGACACAAGCATTACTACCAATGCAATTTCTTTACATGCAATACTATGATATTTAAAATTCTTCAAATCTGTGAGAAACAAAAGAAAATGTTTTCCTCACTGAGCCTTTTCTTTCTGCATTGTTTCAAGTACAATCATACAAAGCATTTGTCATGATCAACAAATTATCCTAACATATGCTGTGTTGAGCTTGCCATTGAGGATGTCTTGAGCCCCAAGTCTCTCGTGTTTAAAATGGCAAACCTTTCTTACGAGCCACACTCTATCTCTATCTGCACCCCACGCTACCCGTTTGTGAACTCAAAAGTAGTGCAAAAACACTGCAGTGCTTTTTGAAATGCACATCCATGTCTCCTGTTCTCACACACAACCAGGGAGGAATGCTGACCTTTTAACAAAATGAGAGAGAATAGATTGGTTTAGGGTGGGTGCTGTGATTTCACCCAAAAACACTGCAAATTAAGATCTATTTTTGTCAATATTTAGGGCTGCCTCGTGATCCCCCCTCCCCTCTGCCTCCTCTCTCTGCAACCATTTCCCTCTCATCCTCCTTTCTGCAACCCTCCCTCCGCACTTTTTTTCTTGCTCTTCCTTTCCCTCCTAACAACCTAAATCTGTCCAATCCTACACTTTTTGTTTAGTTTAGCAGTATCTATGTGTTAGTCTTTCTCTTTCCCTCTCTCCCTCTGCATACACACGTTTGCATGCCAATACTGTCCTTTTACCCTTCTGATCAAAAATAGTGCAAATCCAGCACTTCATAACACCCTATAGCCTTGAACACCAATAACCAGGAAACAAAAAACATGCATGCACATGCATACTGTATACTGCATGTATAAAGATGACTCTTACCCTGCTGATGGAGAACAGCAGACCAGGCTGGCCGGTGCAGACGCCAGTGAAGCAGTACCTGAGCCTCCAGTAGAATAGATGCTCGGAGACGAAGGTGATGAGGGAGAGGCCCATGGCTGTGGCCAACATGTAGAACACGCCTGCCATGTTGTCGACATCCAGCTGGCTGGACATCACCTCGTTCTTCTCGTTGTGGCAGATTCCTGTCAGCCACTGAGCTTCTAGCTCCTCCATTTCACCTGAGAGGCAAAAAAAAAATAAGGGAGGTTTGGGTGTGCGTGAATTTAACATACTTTAGGGGTAGAGTGCCGCTGATTTTACATGGTGCAACTGAAATACAACTTCGGTTCCACAGAGCTCCCTTGTGTTGGAGTGTGTTAAAGGTGCACTATGCCAAATTTACCAAGGTCAGTTTAAATGTAACTCAGTACTTTTCAAAACTCTTCCTTGAACAGTTCAGTGATGCATGATTTTCTCCACCAATCCCAGTTCCCCAGTGCAACTGGTGCAACTACGCCCTTTGCAGTGATTTCAAACAGGCTGTGCAAGTAGATCATTGGTTCACCTGGTAAAACGGCAGTGTAACTGATTACCTACACCTGGCACAACCAATCCAGGCTCTGATTAGCCTGCTGCACATGTGAGCCTCACTGTGACTGGTGGAATAGTCATACATCACTTTCTGTGATGAACTCTTTCAGCAAGAGTTGCGAAAACACCTGAAGCCATGATATCACTAGAGGGGGCCTTTAGGTGAGGCCATTTAGACTTAACTGACAAAAAACTGGCACAAGGAGTTGCTAACCTCTCTAAAACGATTGAATATCTGCTTTCAAAGATGCCAATATCAGCTGTTACCAACTTGAGTCTAAAAATATCAGCATTTGTGTGGGTCTTCAGAAACCTCTATCAATTGAACCCTAACACGTTTCTCTTCTTTGTAGCAGATATCTATCAGTGACCGGGCTTGCAGTTTATCCAGTCCCTCCAGTTTACCTGATAGGGCAAAGAGATTGTTTCTTTTGCTCTTAATGGAAGAAAGAGACACAGCAACAAAGGAAAACCCTATCTTTTCTCATTCCTCCTCAATTCCCTTCCCTCTATTTCCCCTCCCCTTCTCTCTTGCTCTGTGACATTTGGCGTGTGGCTAATCCAATCTGTGTCATTCAGGGCTGGGTAACTAAGGCTGCTGGTGGGAAAAGACAAATATCATGGTGGTGTTCAGCAGGATGTCTTGAGGGCGCAGACACACACTCAGACATCATTAACCCTTCAGGACAACTGAGGAGTGCTCATCTCATGACAGATTAGGAAATAACAGTTGTAGGCATGTTACAACTTTTTTATGCGTGCCACATTCAAAACTGGCTGCAGAAGAGAATTCGAAGAGAAGATAAAATATTGACAGGCATCTTTCTCTACCTTAGAATTAGAGTGCATCCAATGGAAAAGCTCGGGGATCTGCAACTATTCGCACTATTGCTCTGTCCCCGAGAAGAAGCGGTGGTGAAATTCAAATTTTGTCCTCTTTTCAACAGTCAGCGGGCTTCAAGGAATAGTCTGGTGACCAGTCAATTGAAACGCAGGGACACAAGTTTCTACAAGTGTCATCCACACTTGCAGCGTTTGTCAAAAATGTTATAGTCTGAACCATCTGACACCTGCAAAACCACTGAAGGGTCTAAGCTGTGGTTGCGTGGTAACAAAGCCTTTTGAAATACTGTCTCTGTGCCACAAACAGTGCAGGAAACAATTCTAGCCTTGTCTGCGAGAGACTAAACTAATCTGGTGAGTTTTGCTCTTTTATCTACACGATCACATCAGTGCTACATTTAGGCATATGGGGATGTTGAAGCTCCTGAGGAGTGTGGGAAGATTTATAGTGACAGTGACATTAATTCATATTAATAATGACTCTGAGGTCACTTGCATAACTTGCATAAATCAACAAGTTTCCCAGATGAAACACAGTAGGAAAACTGTTAGAAGCCAGTATTTCTCAAGACTAAATACGTGCTACCTCAAAATGGCTACACACCACCAAATTGTGTAGTATTTACATCTGTTTATATAAAAATGTCATGGAGTATTACTTCAACACTCAGAATGTGAATGTCTCTGCAAAAAGGAGGAAGAAAGAAAGAAAGAAAGAAAGAAAGAAAGAAAGAAATGTGGGGCCCTGCAAGCAGTTGGCTCAGCCATGTTGTTTCCAGTCAGTCAGTCTGTTTTGTCAGAATGTCTGTCTGTCTGTTCTTCACTTTCCTCCACTACCCCCCAACCCATCCTCTCTCTCTTCTTTCTGTCTGTGAAAGCCATATGCTCTCCACCCACACCGTGTCTGTCTGATCAAGTAGCATCTGCCAAGACACCGAGTCACTGTCATCTATCAAGGACCTGCCCTCCTCTCAGTCCCCGTCTCTCTCTCTCTCTCTCTTTCTCCCCCCGACATGCACTCTTTCCCTGTCTTTCTCTCATCCCTGTCTCCTCCCCCCTCTGTTCCCTCTGTCTTCGTCACACACACTCTGTCTCTGTCTTCTTCTGTCTCTCTCATCACTTTCTCCTACCGTCTCTGTCTCCTCTCTCTCTCTTTCCTGCCAGCCAAACTCTCTTTCTCTTTCTCCATCCCTCTTCTGACCTCCCTCCATCCTCCTTCCAACACCTTTCCTCCCAATGGTTGTTTTTTTTTCTCCCACCTGAAGTTGTCTCGACTTCAAAACTGTAAGATTTGATGAGAAAAGTACCATGACATGGAGTGACACAAAGAGCGCTGATTATGATTGTTGTCAAAATGATCCAGCCATGAAAAATTAGTACAAGTATGACTGGCCTACATGCTCTATGGCCCCGATAAGACTGAATGAGGGGGGATTATTGTGACACCAGTACTCATTTAATCAACTTCAATGCACTTAATGTGAGTGGCTCTGAATTCGGGCATCAGCAAAATGCTTTCGATGTAAAATGTAAATGACTCAGTCACTAAAAGCTACAGCTCTCTTTCCATCTCTCTCTCTCTCTCCCCCTCGCTCTCTGTTTTGTACGGAGAAATTGTTTATGTAAGAACTTCAGAGGCTACTGTAATAAGGGAACGCTGTGACTCAGATAGAGAAATGCGTGCTTGCATACACCCACGCACACACACACAGACACACACACATACACACACAAAAACATACAGAGATCTGGGGCTGCAGAGAGGAATATATTAGAATAACTTACACACTCTGCCCTGTGTTTAGAGCAGCCTTTTGTGTCCAGAATAACATCAAAGGACTATTTATACTTCACTGCTTTCCCTTTGTGCTGTCAGCAGACAAGGCAGGACAGACATGGCTGTGTGCGTGTGTGTTTTGTGTGTGTGTGTGTCTGTGTGTGCAGAAGGGGGTAAATTACAATGCTGGGAAGAAAGCGCATGAGCCGTTTCCTTCATTTGGACTGCTGTATGAGAACACTGTGTGTGTGTGTGTGTGTTTGTGTGTGTGTGTGTGGGTGTTTCTCACCGTCTCCGATGATGGCCAGGATGGCGAGGTCCACCTGTCGTTTCCAGTAGGAGCCTTTCTGGAGCGCAATGCCGTAGCCGGTGGTAGCGAAGATGTACCTGGACACATACACAACACAAGCACGCACGCACACAGCGTGCATATGTAGGCATGTATTGTTATTGTAAGCTTTATTTCAGCAGGTGGTGTGCCTGTTAGGAACTGTAATATGCTTAAATGTCAGACACACATAGGTGCAAAAAGCAAAAACCCAAACACCGCTGAAGTCACTAATGTGCAGCCAATACTACCAAACCAAGTTGTAGAAATGTTTGGGAATGTGAACAAGTGATCCAAAGTCCTTGGCTGAAAACAGTGTTTCTTTTCTTTGTGCAGTGGCAGCCATTATAAGAAAAAATCTCCCTTCTATCCAGCATTAGTGATGGAGTTGTTACTGCACTCTACTCTTTTTTGCTGCAGTGAAGAACTGAAACAACAAACTGTTAGGAGCAAACTCACAGCTGCCACAATATTTCTCGCTCCTTGTGATCTTTCAGAAAAAAAGAAAAAAAAAACAGATTCTATTTTTCATACAATTCCTTTCGGGAGGGCCAACTCAAACAAACTGTTTCACGTGGCGACATGTTGAGAGCTGGTGAGGAGCCAGTCGTGAGAGATGCTCACACCAGGCATGTTTGAAGCACTTAATTCAATCTCTGCTCTGTTTACTCATTTAGTTTGGTTGGTTTCGACAGGAGACGCCAAACTGGACTGGCACCAAGTGACTGCGCTCACTGTTGTTTTGAAAATAACCATGGTTGTCTTGAAATGATAATGATAACATCGAGTTAAATGTGAATGACTAATCAGATGATAAACTTGAACTTTCCCGAGCTGACATCTGATGACATGCGTGGAAAGCCTTATGTAACAAAACAAATGTCAGCTGATCCTCATATTTAGCCACTTCTTCATGTGTTCCCAGCTGGTACGGACGACACAGAAGGGAAATTATGGCAAAGATTAAAGTTATGCCCATATGTTTCACTTAACAGGGTCTGGGATCTGTTTTGTTTTGGCCCTCTTGTTGCTACTAACATTTCTACCCTGGTGAGACAACAGGTTCCCAAAACTGTGGCCGCTAAATGAAATAATTGCTTGTGAATCTGAACAACCAACCAACCAAATGTAAAAATTCAACAAAGTAAACTATTCCTCTATGATTCTGGCCTCAGAAAACAAACCGTAGGTGTGATCAGTGATCACACCCTATAGCAAAGACAAAGTATGTCAAAATTGATGATAGCTTTGTTTACCCGCTGCCGATGGTCACCAGCTTACATCCCTCGTCTCTGCCGGCCATGTAGTTCAGCACCGCAGCATCATAGATGAAGGCATCCAGTTTGCTGCAATAGGAGGGGACAAGAGACGGGAAAGACAAAGATTGAGAAGGAGAGGACGATGATAGAGTGTGGGTACCTGATTTGACCGTTATCACACAATTGAACGGACATTATCAGTCATAATTTTAACCTCATAACCTCACTGCAGCGTCTAGTAGGCCAGAAGGCTGTTAGCATCTATTCCAGGTCTTACAGGATAGGAATGTAGGAATGAACCAGTGTTGTAGAGGTGCTGACCAACTGTGAAGGAAGACAGTTGCACACTCGTAGATATGATGCAAAGATAAGTTTATTGAACACCAACGTTTCAACATTGCTGTCTTCTTCAGGGTATTGGTATCTGCTCTCTTCTTCCAATGAAGAAGGCAGCAATGTTGAAACATTGTTGTTGATTTAATACATTAATTTTTGCATCATGGCTACGCGTGTGTCACTGCCTTCCTTTACAATCATCTATCCCAACACATTCTCATTAACAGGTCATCAAATACTGTAGCTTGGTCACACCCCTTCCCTGTCTGATACAAAAGCCAAAGGCACCCTCCAGCGTCACAATGAGATGCTGAGAGTCAATTTTATCATGTGTCAGTGTCGGGTGGTTAGGTTTATGCAGCAAAAGCCATTTGGTTAAGGTTAAAGAGGATATACTGAGGCAACAAAATGGAAACTGGACACTGTCTCGGTCACACGAAAGATCTCTCTGGAAATGGAACTCAGAAGGGCGTGGCCAAGCCGCGGTATTTCACTGATTCTTGAGAATTTGGATAAATCACGTCACACTAAGTCCCACTAAGAAAAATGCTATTTCTGCTGGAAATGTACAACATTTTAATGAATAAAAAGAATCAAGGGCATAATCAGGGGGTCCTTTGCACATTTGTAAGGTTCTTTTATAGGTTTATTTTTAATTTGTATTAATTTAATTTGTATTAAATTAATTTATGTTGGCTCATTGCCTACAAAACCAGTTGTCCTCGGATAGGAGATAATCATTTCAACCTGATTAAAACAACAAAAAGTAATAATTTCATTGAATAATATCTTTACCACATGAAAGAGTACATCATAATATGTATTAAAAACTACAAATGATGAGTTTTGAAGAATATTTACTATTATTTTGTGGTTGCTCAAAATGTGTCCCACATATTCATCACCACCGTCATATTTATTTAAAAAATAATAATAAAAAAACTACAAGGTCAACTACATTCCTGAGGACCTCTTTTCAAACCTTCAGCTCTACTGCATGCTTCAAGACCGCTCAGGCTTCTGGAAGTTTGCTATTTTCTCTTAAATCTCTTCATATTTTTGGACACTGCTACTGTCACAACCATAAATTGTCAACACCGTCACTTCTGTATAAAAAATATTAAATTACATTATTGAATAAATGTATACTTGTTTTGGGACCCAAAATTGGGTCCCAAAAAAAGCTACCCAATGTTTGTTGGCGATGTTAGTGAATGTTATGTGACGTTTCCAAAACTTAACCATTACCTTCTCTGAAACTTAACCAAGTAGCTAACAAAAGCTAAGCTAATGGCTGCTAATGAAAGTGACTCAAGATAATGTCTGACAATAGGAGTAGATGATAACAGCCTTCTGACCGACCTGAAGGTGCAGTAGGGACATACTAACCCGTAGCTGTGGGGGGGATTATGATTGATCTATTCAATTGTGTGATAACGTTCGGAGCAGGTGGCGTGAGAGTTTTTTTTTTTTTTTTTTTTTTTTTTTAAGCAGAGAAAAAGACAGAAGGCAGAAGAGATTCTTCTTTTTCAGTGTGCTGTTTGCTGATCAGTTTGAGAGTGTTAAATCATCTCCAATAGGACTGCAATCCGAGCGTAACCGAACAAACAGAGGGCACAGCGGGGAGTGGCTGCCGCTCAATACAGCACGCTTCACTGATGACAGGACCTGGGAGCCACATGGACAAACCAAACAAACTTTAGACAGACACAAACACTTAAAGCGCCTCTCTCTCTCCTTCTGTCTCCCCACACACACACACACGAACAAACAAACACACAAACAAACACACAAACCGAGAAGTGGAACATAAAAGCACCCAGACTCAAATTGACATTTTCAATGTAACTGATGCCGTCACTAGCCGTTGCTCTCTCACTCTGTCTGTGTGCACTCAACACACGCGGATAGACACACACACACACACACACACAGGCGGCCCTGCTAATAGTGCAGTGACTGGCTGGCATTTGCTGAATGTCAGATCCAGCCCTCTAACGGAGGCTCACAGCCGATAGTTTAGCTGTGTAATTAGCTTAACCCAGCGCTGGCTCCCTGCACATGCTGGCTGTGTGTCTAAACATGTGGGCAACCAGGCGAGTGTGTGTGTTAACCTCACCGTGTGTGTGGATGTGGGTGCTGCACTGGCGCACGTCTGTGAGCATGCATTTGTGTGTGTGTGTGTTTATAGACACCAGCCAGACATAACTGTACCTCCGAGGGCTTAGAGATAGATTCAGCCATTATTGATCTTTTTTACTTATATTGGGGTGAATAAAATGTAGCAGCGCAGATTTTTTTTTTTTTTTACCATTACAAACCCCATCTATTCCCCTCCAGGATGTCTGTTCAGTAGGACTATGAATCTCATTTCTACTCCTACAGGACAACCTTCCATTAGGATTTTCAAATCTCATCTTCGCCACTGCAAAATGACCATTTAGCTGGACTATGAATCTCATTTTTTGCCCCCGCGGGGCGACTGTTCAGTAGGATTACGAGTCACAATCTTCTCTCCTGCGGGATAGTTTTTCATTGGGACTGCAATTATCATCTTTAGGACAACCTTTCAGTCAGAGTGCAAATGTCAGCTGTCCCCCGAACAGGATGACCTTTCAGTAGAACTACAGATCCCAGCCTATAATAACTTTAGATGTGAAATGTTTTTTTTTTTTTTTTTTTTGTCCCTGGTACAAATTCTGTTTCTGACATAATGTGTACGTTTCCACCAAATCAAAGCATAAGGGAAAAAAAAATACTAAAACCACATTCACATATTGATTTTTTCTTTCTTTCTTATTTAGAAAATACAGCTTTATCTCTCTGTTTTGGCCTCCTTTCCACACCAAAAGGCATTTTTGACCCCTGGAAACACAATCCTCCTTTTACATGTGAACAGTGAAAACAGTACAGTAAGATGATAAAGCCAAAGTGAGTTTGTGTCTTTGCACATACTCATAGTGAAGACACTGACCTCAGCCTGTATTTGTACGTGCATTTAAAATGTACAACTCTCATGTGTACGTATATATTTTCAAAAACATATGGACAAACACATGGACCTATACAATATAAACATTGTCACTGATAAGTAACAGTAACATTAACAATTAAAAATGTATGTTTTCATAAGCCCTGATGCATACTTTTATCCCTTCTCCCTGTGGCAAACTATAAAAATCACCACTATTGTGTGCTTTGTGTCACTAATCAAATCATTTAAACTCAGCATCATTAAAGGCCCAATCCGCAGTTTTTGTGCCTGTAGCAGATTTCGCGTGTTAAGCCTGTCGGCATTAGGTGTGATCACAGCTAATCCAGCCATCGAGCCCCAAACAGCTGAACGCTGCGGCGTCGCTCATCTGCTAATACCACAGAATGGAATTATCAATGAGGGTATTACCGACTGCTCACACCTGCAGCGTGTGTGAGCCCACCGATGTGCGTGAGCATGTGTTTGTTCTTGTACATATTTGCTCACGTGCATGTGTTTATTTGTTTATTGAGGGATGTACATTTGTGTGTGTGTGTGTGCGTGTCCTGTTCAATAATACAACGGCACAGAAGAGCCACTGAAGGTGTTTAAAGCTGCGATGTTGCCTACGTATCTACATCATGTTCATATGAATTGATAAGATAAAGGATAAGATCAAAGACTAACAGGATAAAAAGCCCTATTTGGGATACAGTAACGTGTGTATGTATGTATGTGTGTGTCACACAGACCTCTGCCCTCCATTCTCTGAGGGGAGATCCTGTCCTCTGAGCTGAAGACTCTGATTGGACCCCCTCCCCTAGCCATTAACCAATCAGCAATAACCCGTCGTCAAGTCATCCCATCAACCCTTTTCTCCCTTACCCCCCATTTTCGTTTCCTTTTTCGTCTCTCCTTGACGCCCACCTTGTTTTTCCTTGACTTCCTGCACCCCCCACACTTTTTCCTTGCCTTGCCGTGTCTCCTGTGAATTGCTTTCTCCCCTCTCCTCCTCCTCAACTCTCCCCTTCCTCCTTTCCTCCTGCACCTTCTCTCCTTGCACATTCCCATCTCCCCTCTTTTCTTCTTTTCCTTTTCCTTCCATCTCCTTTTTTTCTCCCTTCCTTATATCACTTTCCCTCCTCCAAATCAAACATTCTGTCCTTGTCCTCCTCTCCCTCTCTTTTCCTCCCCCCTCTTCCTCCTTCTCCTCTCCCCTTATAATGGTGTGACGGGTGTCACCCCTCCGCCACTTCTCCATCCCCATTTCCTTCCCATTTCTTTTCACCCTCTCTACCGCTGCTTTTCCATCCATCCTTCCCTCTTCAATTGAATTCACTCATTCGATCTGTCCTTGGACAGCTTTGTGATAATAGGAATGCCCCTCTTTCTTTCTTGAAACACACACAGACACGCGCACACACACACACACACACACACACACACACACACACACAGACATGCACACACAGACACACACCTTCAGTTGCATTGTAGAGACCAGTACTAAAAATAGCTCCTGCTGTTCCCAGTCAGGAAGCTCATTCATCCACAGTCTCAGAGGAGCTGTCGCACACACACACACACACACACACACACACGCAGACACACACAAAAGTGGAAGTTGACGAGTGCATCCAATACCCTTGTGTAATAGTATTGGACCATGCACTGGTGTTACATACCGACACACAAGCACAGACACACACATTGGTTTTCTCCTTACCCTGTTTTGAGGCTGACAAGCGCATCCTGAACCCCGGTTTGATGATATTTCACCATGTACTGGTGCATGTCGGGGTAGTTCTTCCTGATGTTCCTCTCTGTGGATCCGTTTGGGACTGTCCCGAAGCGGAATGGAGGCGAGTACGCATACGGGTTCTGAAACTGTGGCGGGGACAGGAGAAAGATGGACAGGACATGAGGAGACATGAATAAAATACAGAGGGAAGATATCATTTATAACGGTATTATGATAATATCAGTTGTCTGTAACAGAAATGTATAAACCCTTTAAATACTCTTTGGTGATTGACGAAATTTTTGAAAAGTAAGCATGCTGAACAAAAGTTTTAAACAGTATTTGGAAATGAATCACACATTTGCTGTTTTGTCTGTGGAGACATGTCAGAGGACGGCACTTGGAAAGTGTTTCATGAGTTTTTCTGTAATTTTGGATTTTTTGTTTCCTGCAAGTTTGGCAAGGACAAATCAGTGTATTTTGCATGACTAAAACCAAGATCATGTCATAAATCAATGTTTCTTAACCTTTTCTTTGTCAAGGACCCCCAAATTGATACACATCAGGCTGTGGGCCCATATCTGATAAGATGTAGTGTCAGGAATCCTCATCTGATAAGACTTTCTTACACATTCTCTTACTGGGCTAACCTCTACTCAGTGAAATGTCAGTGAAATTAAAATATTCTTTATTTCTCTGGGGACCCCCTGGAACACCCTCAAGGACCCCTGGGGGCCCTCTGACCCCAGGTTGAGAACCACCTAATGACAGTGCTATTATTTGCTAATAGCAGACTAGTTTAAAATGGGAAATGAATTCCTTTCAACTTTCAGAAGGCATTGTATCTCAAAAAAACAGATGCATTTTGCGCCACTGGTTCCAAATAATGTGCAAGAAAACAAATCATTTTAATTGCAAAATGATCTTAAAGCTCATGTTTAGCTACCACATGTTTTCACTCCCTCTAATTAGCGTTCAGTGAGTCTGTCCAAGTGGAGAAAATGGCTTCATTCTAATGAAATAGAAAGAAACCAGGAGTGTGATGACTGGATTAGACTTTGCAACAACATCTGCTTCTTAGTGCTCTTAGCGGCATAAGCATCTTAACGGCAGCAGTTTTTTGACTGAAAACAAACCAATTAAAAAAAAAAAAAAAAAAAAAAAAAAATGTCTTCCATAAATACAAGCAATGCCATTGTAGATGATGTGCACATTTGAGATGACTGACCTGACTGTCTGGCCTTTCACAGCATTTAAAACACAGTAAATCCAACGTCAATCCAGTATCACTGATGTGACTGATGTAAGTATAGCATTTTTACAATTATAAATATAGGTTATTTTAATTAAAAAAAAATAAAAATAAAATAAAAATGACAGTTAAAAAAATATTTTTAAAAAATTACACAAGAAATAGGAAGAGTCGTTGCTACCTTTGGGGATCCTAATGGATAGATTAATGGATAGATTTGTATTAATGTTCTGGTAAATATCTGACTAATTTGTCTTGCCTCTGTGTAAGCTTATGATACGCTGTTAATGTTAAGGTTTTCTGAACTCACTGGAAGTGCCTGTGTAAGGATGTGTACGTGAGTGTTGACTGTCTGTTGGTGACGCTGTGACGTTGCCATGAAATGCCTCTGTGACTATGCTGCAAACCGATTTCCCCTCGGGGACAAATAAAATAAATAAATAAATAAATAAATCTCGGTCAGGTCTCAGGAAAAGATAAGCTGAAACCATTTGACTGCAACTTTTGCTTTCTCTCTATCTCAAAGTCTTGGCCTTGGTATTAAGTAAATATAACAGAAATCTTAAAAAAAACCTCGATATTCACCTCTCTGTGTCTTCTCCTGCTCTCAGCCTCTCTCTCTCTCAGCACAGAGCCACCTTGCCTCACCCTCCCTGCCCTTCCCTCATCCCTCTCTGTCTTTTTCCCAGGATATATTATAGGATGTTCAGGTCAGAGGCCAGTTTATCCTCTTCTCTCTTAATTCCTCTGTCCATCTATCCTCCTCTGTCCCTCTCACAGTTTTTCCCACTCCTGGCTTCCTGCACTAGTCCTCTCTATCTCCCTCTTCCTCCCTCCGTGTCTCTCAGGTATAATTCTAGTCAGTGCACAGGTCAAGGGTTTTGTAGTAGTGTGCTTGTCGCTACGGTAACAACCTCCCCTCAGGCGCTATGGTAACGATCTGCTCAGTGCCACGAACAGACGGACCCTATCAATTAGAACCGCACATTACGAGCTCCACTCTAACCTTATGTGTGTGTGCATGTGTGTGTGTTTGCAAATCTATTAGTTTGCGCACAGCATTGAGGAGCAGCTCCCCTGCATATGATTAAACCAGCAGATTTAAAAATAGCCTGTGACATTTTTACCTGAGTAAATGACTGTTTACCTGTGACCAACTGCCATCAACTAATATAAACACAGACATGATTTCATGGTCAGTTCATGAAAGCTTTCACATTTGTTGTTGTCTGGCACTGTAGGCCTTTCTCTGGACAAATCCTCTGGTGCACAGGAAGTGATGCGTTTTATGCATCAGCAGCAGCAGCAGCAGCAGCAACAGCAGAGGAGCAACTGGGTACTTTGCATGAGAAGTGACAGCAGCCATGGTTGAGGAAAGAAAAAAAAAGAGCACCACCAACAGAAACTCAAACTCAAAGAGGGAATGTCATGTTTTATCCTTTCATACATTTATTCTAAGTTTGCATAAAGATAAAGATAACATCCTTTGTACTTATTTCTGTGATGAACCTATATTAATTTGCTTGGTTTAGGTTTACCTACAGATTCTAGTCTCTTACAGCTGAGCTATTGTAAACTAGAGCTCAAATCCGGTCTGACATTTTGAACCCAACCTGACTGCTGTTGAGCAAATATTGTCCGAAACTGACCCAACCGGTCAATTCAGACAAAATTTTGATCCTGACCAAAGCCTGAGAAAATTCTGTCTGAACACGACCCAAACCTGACCACCACCAGCCAGAGCCTCGATAAAACCCAGCATGTCCTGGCCAATAGAAATCTACCTCATTTATTAACTGTTGCCTTAATTTAAATCTAAATTTAACATTAGGCCCCATCCAAAAACTCAATCCAAAATTGAGTTTAAAAGCCGCTTTAATGATTTCTTTCATCAATCTCATGCCCCGAGACCATGTAAATCCAAAATCCATTACAAGTTAATATAAATAGGAAAAATGTAAAGTCTGAAACCTGAGGCTATTCTGACCCAACCTGCCCCGTGAACATGAAATCCCTTTTCCTTCCAAACCCAATCCGACCCGACAGGAATATTTGGATCCCATTGGGTTCAGACAGCGATCAAAAGCTCTGCTATGAACACAGTGAACCTTTCTATTCATTTCCAATTTTAATTAACACCCTAATCAGCAGTATTTCCTGTACTCATTTCATTTGTTATTATTTGAATTTCAGCTGTTTATGATCATTTTTAGCAACTAGGTTCTTCCTCATCTTCTTCTTTGTATCAGTGTGTGTGTGCCTTATATAAATTGTGAAACTATAGTGTGTTAATATCTGTCCTATACTCAGTTATGCATGTTTCTGTGTATTCGTGTTCAACATCTGTATCATCATCTGCTTGTTTGCTCGCCATTGTTTGAACTGTTTATGTTGCACACTAGTTACATCATATGTAACTAGTGTGTGTGTGTGTGTGTGTGTGTTTGCGCCTGCACGTTTGTGTGTTTGTTATGCTGCTGTGTAATCAGGTCAGAGTGAGGGCAAACACTATGCTGATGCCAAACTCTGCTATGTGTGTCTATGCGTGCGTGTGTGTGTGTGTGTGTGTGTTGGTGGTGATGTCATACAGTGTGTGTGCATCAGCGTCACGAGTGATGGCCCTCAGGAGCAGCTAGCTCCTCATGAACCCCTTCCCCCTCATTTCTCACTCTCTCTCTCTCTCTCTCTCTCTCCCTCTCTCCCCACTGTCTCCATTACTCTCTTTTCTTTGGCCTTCTCCTCTTTCACGCTTCTCTTACAGAGGGGCAGCAGCTTAAAGGTCAGGAAGAACACTTGTGTCCAGAGGGTCGCCGGTTAAAAAGCCTCAGCCGGCTGGACGGGGAAAATGAATGATAAGCGGTTTCCCCTGGATCAACAGTTAAACCTGCTATGTGCCTCTGAGAAAAAACACCAGCTGCTGCTCATGAAAGCTTGATGCAGAGATGATGAGAAAATTAATGAAAAGCAGAGAGACAGGTAGAGATGAATGCGTCATCTAAGTATTTGCTGCTGTGCTAATGCACCTCGGCTCTGACCTAAGGGAAACTGTATGAATAATTCTCACTAGGTTTACAGTGCACCTCTGTACCTTACACCCTCTCTAGATATATAAAGTACACCTGGATATTTCCCAGGTACGCCTAACTCACTGACAGTGCCATCAGTCTTTGGGAAATTGGCCCATTGGCCCTGCAGCTTAGTGATGAGTGATGAGCATTCAAGTGTCCCCGGTAGATCATTTATGTTCCATCACTTTAAAATACACTGCTGAGTGATAGGTCACCAGGATTAATTCAAAAAGGACAAAATGAGAACCACTGCACAGCTTCAGCGGCTCCAAAGCTAAATGATGAGGGACTGTACATGATGTAAGTCTGGAAGTTCAGTGTGAAACATGCGCAACATATGACACAAAAGTCATGGATCACAGCTGTCAGGTGAAAACCTCCAGTGAGTTCACTTCGCTCCTGTTTTAACTTGAACTCAATTCATTTAAGTTTAATGTCAAACATTATCATCAAGCTAAAAAAAAAAAACAAACAAACAAAAAAAACAAGGTTGTTTTTCAGTTTCTTAAACGTTGACATTTTGTACGAGGTTCTTAACCTGACAATTATGGAAACTAGGCACAACCAGAAATCACTGCACAGCAGATAAATGTGCTTTTTTTCACCTAGTTATTTTTTTTTTATTTATTTATTTATTTATTTATTTATTTAGGAAATTAATACATAAGCCTGGCTGTATCAGCTACATTCTGGTAATGATTTTTTTTCGTTTCTTTTTTATTATTATCTAGTATTATTATTAGGAATCCACACATACAAAAGACAAAAAAAAAAAAAAAAAAAAAAAAAAAAGCCTAACTGAATATAATGTGTGTTAAATAGTAACCATGTACTGCAGGGACACATGGATTATTTTGGCATCTGTTCTCATTACTTACTCACAATTTTTTCCAATAGACACAAAGCTGAGTGTATTCTTTTAATTCTTACCATTTTGTAGTTTGTAGACAGGAAGGATAGCCAGAATCATGGCAGCCAACACAATTTCAAAATTGCTAGATAGATTTGGGAAAAGATGTTTTTCATATAAGCCATCTTACATGCAAAAGCAGGGAAATCCCACATGTAACTACTGACATTAACTAAGATTATGCTGGAGAGACTCTGCTGCATGTAACTGAAACAGAGCCTTCATTAATGCCAATAGTAACATCTGGGGTTACCCTGCTACTCTTTATCAAAATGGCTGCTGCAAAAAGGGGACTATAGGACTAAGTTCTGTTTCTCTGTTATATATTTATAACTCGGCTCATCCCTCTATCCTGCTTTTCCCCAGCCTCCTCCACTCCTGTTTCATTTTCCCACTAGCATCCCTCAACCTTTCAGACATCACTGTCTCAGTACACAACTTTTTGCTCATCCTGTTTTCCCTACCTCGGCTTGTCCCATATTTCTTTCATCACCGTCTTTACTCCATTCCTCTCTGTCTCCTCTCTCCGTCCCTGTTTGCCATTGTCTCTCTATATATTATGCAAGTTCTGCTGTTACATAAGAAAAGGTCCCCTTTTGTATGTTTGTGTTTTTGTGTGTGTGTGTGTGTGTGTGTGTGTGTGTGTGAGTCTCTAGTCTGTAGATTTCAGTGTTCCAGGCTGCATTTCCATCCGCCTACCTGTCACTGTGTCTGTGTGCCTACCTGTTTATCTGTTTATTTATTGTCTTTCTTAAAGTCGTATATAAATTTATTTGCCCAGAGATCACCTGTCAATCAAACAGTGTGGGCGGGACTGTGATGTTATTTTCCTTGGATTTTCTGTGGCTGGAGTTTCTGTAGGTGGCGCTCTTTTCTTTGCCTGTTCCACCACAGTAGCTATCACTGCTCAAGTTAACTAACCGGTTCTTCTTCTGCTGTTTATTACAAACAAACCATTGTGGTTGCTGCAGGAAATGTAAACCAAATTACTTCCTGTGTGCCAAGGGATTTTTTTTTTCCCTAGAAGGAGCTGCCACGTACAGAGAGTTTGGAACAGCAAATGTAAAATCTTTCTTGTTCTGCCATAGTTTGAAACTGTGCCTGCGTATTATCCTGATCTGAGGTGAGTTTACAATTTCCCCTCCATTAAGTCCAACACTGTTGGAATTAATCAAATCAAGCAGCAAACTATTCAATATATTTTCCATACATATTTATTTGTACTCAGGTAATTTGTATAAACAGATTGTATATAGATATAGACTCTGGAGGCAAGGAGCAATATTTCTGGTTTTCATTTCCATTTCTGTTGTAGTCCGAGTGGTTTTATGCAGGTAAACAGTCCATGTGGGGAGCAAAAGAGGCAGAACACATGGACAGAAATGTCATCTCGATCTAAAACCCCCACAAAAAGTATCGATGTTCGTGTACTGTGTGGAGAAATGATTGGCTCATGTAATTAAAGAAACAGAAATGGTTTCTGGCTACCCCAGAAAAACCCACAAAATTGGTCATCGTGTCCAGAGGCTAAATCATGTCAGGTGATAGCTGATGGCCTCTGAGATCGGTACTCAGGTGGCAGTCATGGTGCAGTTGTTGTTGGTCTTTTCTGAAGGAAACTTCACTGAAATCTGACTGTCTCCACTTCCATTTTTTGTCTTGTTTGGATTGTGCACCACTTCCAAGTATAACAATCACAGTCCTGGAATGAGATTCATCTGTTAGCGCTCAGCTCCCGGTCACATTAAACATAGAAAAGGCAGAAATGAGAGAGAAGGCAGACAGTCATTAGGGATAGTCGGCCAAATCTGGGCGCTTTATTAGACGTCAGATAACAGCGTGTCAGTGTCATCCACCGCTGATAATGATGAAGGTTACTCTCAGACCACAGCTAGTGAAGTTATATTGTATTACTCTTCTGTCATTCCAGAAACCATTCAAGTGCAGTGTGTGACTATTTCACCTAGCAGCTTCAGGGTGGTCAATAAAAGCAGCAATAAAACCTGCCTCGCTCTGCCTTAAGGAGCTGCTAACCTGTGTAAGAGAATTTCAATAGTCTGGGTTTCAGTGCAGAGTTTCAGATGCTTTTCCACCTTGCTCAAATTAAAGCTTTTGGGAAAAGCTGACTCACAATTCGATCTAAGTTTAAATATATTTAACATTGGCATAAAATATTGACAGTCAGCAGCTTTGATGCTGAATTATCAGTACCTGTCGTAAGAGCAACATACTTGATTAATCCCATTGGGTAAAGTTACAGTTGTAAGTGGGAGGAACTGACCCTGATCATTGCTGTTATTATGCCATTGTGAAAACCCACCTAAAGTATGCCTCTCTTTTGCTGAAATTTGAATTCTGCCTAAGTTGTGTGCACTGAAAAATGCTGTGCTGTGAGGGCAGTTGAGAAAGCGGAACAGCGTGTCCTCTCCAGCAAGAGGAGACAAATAAGCCAGCGTTGTAAAGACAAATCCCTGGTGGTCACGCAGCCCCAAACGCCACAGACCTGTTGGTTGACTGCCCTCCACTTGTGCATGAGGCAGGCTGCTTGGGAGACGTTTGCCAACAGCAAAGTAAACGCTCAGCCACTAAAACATTCATTGCTCCCTCTTTATAATTAATTAAGGGGAAAAAAGTGAAGCTCTTCCTTTCTTTAATGGCTGAAATGAATGAACTAATATCTCGGCTGTGTCAATTTTATGGGCAATTTGAAAAAACACACACATACCATTCAATTCAATTGGTGGAGTTTTGGCCAAAGGATATTAAATATTGACATAAGTATAATGTTGAAATGTAATGTAATGCTGATTTGTAAAGACAACTGATCTAGTTGAAGGGCAAAGGAATGTGTGAGTGTGTTTTTGAGCTGTTTGGGCAGTTGAAAATCCAATTTAAAACTTTACTTGGTCTTTGTTTGCCCTTTACTGGGATACAAGTGTGAAATAAGCCTGAGAGAACTTGCCATCTGTTAGCTGAAAACGTGTTATTATTAGTAGTAGTAGTGGTGCAAGTAAAAAAGCTTCATGGTGTTCTTAAAGCTGTAAGATATATTTGGTCCCAGAGCAGCAAGTGAACACCCTCCCATGTTGGACAAAACAGAGCGGGCAGAAACAATGACATCAAGCGATAATGTGAAAGGACGAGCTGGTGTGGTCGTGGGTTTTGCCGTTAGGGCATGCAAAGAAAGCAGCAGGGGCACGTTTAATCTGAGAACATTTTGCTGGGGCTTCTGGGTTGAATGACAACGGTTTCTCAACAGGCTTTGAGGCTTTGTGTAGTGGGTCAGACTGCGTGTTATTCAGCAGTGAGGTACATATGGCGACTACAGCCTGCTGTACTCCAAACAACATCGGCACACAATGGCCTCAGCTCGATACACATGCTTCACATGCACATCCCTGGCTCAATTTGGTTGATCTCTGTTACTTTGAACGCCAAAGGCAGCGACTGTATTTTCGACTCGGTTTTCAGTATTAAACATGCATTCAAACTGGTATCAACAAGCTCAGAAACTTCTTCAAAAAGAATGCACTGAATGGCAGTCCCATCTGCCTTGGTAGCAACCTGCACAGCGCTTTGCAGATTGGAACAGGGTGTTCAGCACACTACTGCTGGTGCTTCAGTCCCACAGACGCGTACCGAATGTGACCGCTGAAGGGATGCTCAGTCCTTAGACTAGCAGTCACTTTGTAAGGAAAAGAAAAAGTTCAGCACAGCAACTTGATTCACTTCAATCAACTGTATTGTGCCAATGCCTTTCGGAGGAGAACCTCCACTACTGTTTCGGTTTAAATAAATGTTTTGCTCTGTTTTCAGGGAGGCAATTTAAAAAGGCCGCCCCTATATATGATTTGCAGATAGGGTTATGGTTAGGGCATTTGGTTGTCTTTCCTGATGCACATTTCCCTCCCTCCCTCACTACCACACCTCACTACTTGAGGGAAGTGAGGAGAGGAAGATGGGAGAAGGAGTGAAAGAAGGAAGCAGAAGTGAACAGAATAGGGACAGTTGTTTCCTAGCATCAATACCAACAGCCAATTACAAAGCTCTAAAAAAAAATATCAACTATCCTGTTTTGTTATTGCAAGCCAAGAGTCTTGCCCAAACATTTCTCAAATCCATGTCTTAACATCTGATGGCTGATAGTCAACTGATGTATAACTGACACGGGTGTCAGCTGACCCTTCCTGATAGGATCCTCCTCAGTTTCCTTGGTCAAAGGTTCCTAGAAGGAGAGTCTGAGGCTGCTTCATTTGTTTCAGTTTACAAGATGGAGCTGTCAAAATCAGAAAGTAGGATGCATTTTAAGGGTAAGAGATTTGACTTTCATGGCCTTTTTACTGATTTATTTGTTTTTGTTTTTTTGTTTTGTTTTTTTTTTACCACCAGTTCTTTTGAGGATCATGGGAGTGGCAATTTATTTGGTTATACCTTTTATTATTTATCTATTTATTTATTTATTTATTTATTTATTTATATTTTTCATTTTATTTCCCCCCCGCAATCAGTGTATAAGTCCTCATTTGTTTGTACATGCATTTGTCTGTTCATCACATGCAGTATCTAAAGCAGATTTGGATTTTAATAAAATTTGGGGAAATGATGCATTTAACAGTTAGCTTTATCTAACCACTGCATTCTGAAATGTCAAAAAGGGTGACATAATGCACTGCAAAGCATAGTCATCCTTACAGGTCATTTAGTTTCATATTCAGCATTAAAATCTTGTGTTTCTTAAATAAGTGGGAAAAAAAAAAAAACGACTGATGGGATGAAATAATCCCACTTTTGTGAGTGATAGTCAACATTTTCTTGAATCAAGTGTCATTTTCTTGATACCAGTGGGTTGATCTGCCCTACTCTGCCTTGTTTCAACATATTTATACCCCAGAAAAATCCCTGAAACAATTGAAACTGTATTTGGAAACACATGGGATTATGTCATCCCACTGGCAGTTTTTTTCCACTTGTTATAAGAAAAACAAGATTTGCACACTGAATGTGGGACTAAATGGCTTGTTAAAATGGAGGAAGGATGTGTGTGACTTGTGGGGGATGACACTTGTTATTTTATGTAATCATCTCCACAGGTGGCGCCGGAAAATCTGTTGCGCTTACCCTCGTATTTCCTCACTGTACATCCACACCTGTTTTAATGCAATCTATCTGCATTTGTGCCTACATTGAGATTTTAATACCAGCTGTAAGAGGGATTTTTGTCCCTATCAGCTCGTCTGCCTGCCCCGCGGTGTGAATCTCTCATTTTAATCGCCTCAATCCCCGGACATCCCCATTGTACAGGTAACTACCGAAATTAAGGAAAACCCACTGCTCAGCGTCTCAGTGGAGCATTTTGTTCTGATGCGTCCATCCTTTTGCTGGTTACAAGTGGCCGGGCTCCAGCCTCGCTCAGCAGATCTGTCTGACTGGCCACTTACCCTTTCTGTCTGGCTCCTCGCTCGCCTGACCCTCTGTGTCTGCCCATATTTCTTTCTCTCCTTCTCTCTCGCATCAACCTGGCCCATAGCTATCCGCCTGTTGTCATCCCTGCTACCTTCTCGTCTGTCTTTGTCTCTCGATATTCCTGTCACCCTTTTGCCAGTTGCTGCGTCACTTTTTTCTCTCGCTCCCTCCCTATTTAAGTTATCAAAACCCTCTACATCTCTCTCTCTTCCCTCTCCCTTGGCTGCTTACATCCATCCCTCACTCGTTAAGTTTTTTATGTCACTTCTTAACCCCTTTTCAGCCCTCTGCACTTTGGTCTTGTCATTTTTCATTCCTTCCATTTGTGCCCTTTTCTCCTCCTTCCCTTTACCGCTCTCCCTTTCTCTTCTTTTATACTTCTCTCCATTTGTCTCCATTTTCTGTCTTTTTTTCTGCTTCTCTTCCTCCACCTGCATCCATATCCACTATGGAGCCATATACAGTACAGCTGGTCGACTTGGTCCCCAGGGACTGTGTGCAGTAATACAGGAAAAAAAGAGGTTGATGGATAGAGATGAGAGGCCAGCTCTCACAGTGAGGAATGACACTCGTCACCATCTGTCTGTCCGCTGGTACAACAGGAAACCAAGCGCCCTGGGCGTGGGTTTAGTTCCACTGCCTGTGTCTAGTCACATGTCAGAAATAACAGAAGTCAGTGCAGCGACAGCTGAGACAGAGTGAGTGTGGGTTAGGATGGACATAAAAGTCAGAGACAAAGGTTACACTCAGATTACAAGTTACAGTGACCCAAATCTGTTTTTTTTTGGTTTTTTTTGGAGACATGTGACAAAGATTTGATTTTTTCCGAGCAGTGTGAACACAAAAATCTACCATTTTCAAATCTTTCAAAAAAATGAAGGCAAAAAAAAAAAAAAAAAATGTATGATAGCGGCAACAATGATGGGGGACAGTGGAAAGACAGGGAGTTTGTTCATTTAATATATCTGTGTGGGAAGATGCTTTATTGCCTTCTCGCCTTCATCCTCAACAGCTGACAAACTATCATCCAACCTCCACAGCAAATAATTCAAGAAATGAGCGCTTGCACACTACTTCTTTCATTGTAATGATGGACTGCCTCACTAATGATGTTAGCTGTTGTGCTTGTTGTAAATGGGCATGTGTGGGGCCTTTCAAGGCAAAGATCTGTCACATCACATCAGGTGTGGATCACAGTGAAATGTGAACATGGACAGTGAAGGCAAAAAGATAAAATCTGGGAAAAAAAATGGAACTGAGCATTAAGGCCTATAAAATGAACCTACTCAAAGGTAGACAGACAGATGACAATGATTCTCAGATGCAGATGCAGGATGATATGGCATGAAGAACATTTTTAATGCAATGTTGTCTTCCTGCACCCCAGAGAGCATCTAGAAAACCTTTCCATTAAAAATCCCGTGTTACAGAGGAGTCAAAGTGTGTATTTCTCATTTAGAAAGTCGCCCACTGAGAGCTTGAGTGCAGTAGAGGACATTAACAACGGTGGCACACTGGTGGTCCGACACACTCATGTTCCACTGCCATAGTCAGTGATGACCTATTCCAAACATTTAGAGTTCATCCAGCTGCAGATCTTTTGTCAAAGTATCTGTACACGGGTATGCCTTTCAAAATATCGTTCACAGCTGATGTGCCTTAATGTTTTGAAATGTCTGATAAATGAAAGTCTAAACTGTTTATTTGCAGGATTAAAACCCCCCATGTGAATAGATAGTGATGATTTTTTCTTTGAATGCAGTTTTAACGATGACCTAAGAACAAAACTAAGCCATACAACCTTTCTACTGAAGAGATTAATAAGGCCACATTTCATCTTAAAATGGCCAAAACTAGTGGCATGAATGAGCAAACAGCTCATTCCTGTTGTTTTCGGTTACCTTGTTGTCGGACAGCCCGGTGACTTGGTCGACAAACTCCTCCTGGATCATGAAGGCGGCCAGGTTGGCCGTGTAGGAGGCCAGGAAGATGACAGCGAAGAAGGCCCACACCGACACAATGAACTTACTGGTGGTTCCTTTGGGGTTCTGCACCGGCACAGAGTTGTTGAACACCAGACCCCACAGCAGCCACACTGCCTTGCCCATGGTGAAGGAAGGACCGTGGGGGTCTGGGAGAGAGGGTGAGGGGGGAAGAGCGGGGAGAGAGGTCGTTTAGTGGAAAACGGATATTAAAAATTGAAAGACAAGACTCTATCTGCCAAAAAAAAAGTGTATCATATAGTCATATAGCCAAAAGATAATGCTGCATTGGAAACTAATAAAATTAGCACACACCACTGACAGATTTCATCACTTGTCATTGCTTCCCACATACTGGTAATACCCTCACATTTCTTTCATACATTCTAACAAAGCTGTGATGCCTGTACAAAGTTGAAAGTGCACGACACAAACTTGCGGAGGGTCAACTGAAGTGAGGACCGTTAAGACTAAACTGAGAAAAAAAAAACAAGGAATAAGCACCTAATCTGATGGCTGAGGCTGTATGGTTCCCATCATCGGCCAGACACACTCATGCATCACATACTTACTCCACAGTTTTTTGTCAGGTCAGTCCAAATGGTCTTTGCTTCAATCAACCCAAGATAATTTTGCATAGTTTGGTGCAATTCCAACCCAAATCCCTTCACCATTCATTTCAAGTAAAAACAAAGTATGCAGTAGTCTATTGCAGAACTAGAAGAAGAACAGTCATGGAAATCATTCTCCTACAAGATAAACAAAGCATTTAACTTCCACTAGCAACAACTTTGAAGTGCAGTTTGACTCGCTTTTGAGCTCTTACTCTTTGAGATGCCTAAGAAAAAGCACAGCAGTGCCTACAGCTGGTCACAATTCCTTTTTTTACTTAAGATTTTTTTTTTTGTGCATTTCTGCTTCATTAAACAGTCACAGTAGAGAGAGAGAGGAAAGACAGGGCAGAGAGAGGGGATGACATGCAGCAAAGGGCCCGGGCCGCAATCAAACCCATGCCGCTGCAGCTAAATTAGCCTCGGTAGTAAGTGGTACGTGCTCTACATGGTGAACCACCGAGGTGCCCCAGCATCCAATTGCTCTCTGTACACATACATAGAAAGCAGGGAAATGGTAATGTGTTACACAAAGTATCTGTTCAGTATTACAGTATTGACAGTTATGCCATTGTTTGTGCAAATAATTTGATGCCACTTGTTTCAAAAATAACAGTTCAGATCTAATATGAACATATACATACAGCTATAGGTATCTTTATGATACATGTAGTTAATCAGCATAACCCCTCCAGCCCAAAGTAAATCCAGACTTACTGTGCTTGTTTTAATAAAAATTAGGTTTTTAAGATGCAGATCTATGATATCAAAGTGAATATCTCTTCTTGTATTAGTGGCAAGGATTACTTAGGGTGATTTTTGTAGGATCCACCTTGGAAAAGTGATAAATCCTGCATGAAACGTAATTGCAAGTGAATGTGCTGATGCCTGTTTGTGTGTATGTGTGTGTGTGTGTGTGTGTGTGTGTGTGTGTGAGTGTGTGTGTGTGTGTGTGTGTTTGTGTGCGCGTCATTTCTTACCTCTTCCTTGTGCCAGGTTTCTGTTAAAGCCAAGCGGACTGATGTACTCAAACATGAAGACAGCCATTGCAGTCACCAGCAGCAGCATCACAAACATCATCACCCACACTGATGCACTGAAGGGCTCTGAGAAACACAGAGAGCCACAGAGAGATTTAGTACAGAGTGAATCTTTATGTGTGTGTGTGTGTGTGCTGTATATGTTATATATCATTTACTCTCTTTGAATCATCTTTCTATGTGTCCTTGAATAACTGAATGAAAAAATGTATCATGTGGAGACACACAGCAGAAAACAACAAGCTGACTGCTGCATGAGCATGCTCACACAGCTCCTACACATCACCCCACGCACCAATGTACATATGTGCGCACACACGCGCACACACACACTTACATATACACGTGCACAACCTGTGTTTGACAGTGTGAGTAGGCGTGCAGGAAGCCCTGGTGTCAGCAGTCCTGTCCTCCCTTGGAGCTCACAACGCTACTGCGGAGATTAAACCCTGCTTTAATGTATGGGAGAGCACTACTGGCACTGGCCCATGCCGTGTGTGTGTGTGTATGTGTGTGTGTATGTGTGTGTGTGTGTGTGTGTGTGTGTGTGTGTGTTGGCAGGCAGCCATTAAGGGGTTTTCCCTGCTAAGCCCTTATAATTGCCACTCTTACAGTAATAACCGCATGCCCACACGTATGTCAGCGTGTGTACCTGTGTGTGTATGTGTGCATTCGTGTGTGTATGTTGGTGAGGCACATGCGTGCATGTGTGTGCGAGTGTGTTACTCTGTTTGCACCTCTACTCAAGTGTGAATCTTGTCTGGCGTTTGTACAGTTGTGCTTGTGCCTGTATGTTAGGATGTGTGCCTTTGGTGTGTGTATGTGTGCATGTGTGTATGTGTGTGTGAGGGGCACTTAGAGGGGTATGTGTGTACAAGTGATATGCATCACATGAACATGACTGAGCAGTCATAATGGGGATCTTTGTGGACATTCAGGTTAAATCCAACAGCAAGTGTAAGTCTCTCCATGGGTGAGAGTCAGTGTGCCAGAGAGTGAGCGCTGAGCTAAATCCCTCTGATGAAAGACTAAGTATTGACAGTTGTGTAACAAAACCGATTGTGTTGTCAGTTCGCTTTCTCATGTGGCTGAGAGAACACACACATACACACACAAACACACACACACACACACACAAAACAAATAGCCCCTCCACTCTCACACGAACCGACAAGCAAACAAGGCAAATCTTCCTCTCCCTCTCCTGAGCCAAAACACAAAAGCAACAATTGCTCAGCGACAGTTACCGAGGAAGGCTGACGGGGAGACGGTCCCGTTGCTACGGGAGACCATGACGCTGATCCCCGTTTCCACGAACGGGACGGAGAAATCGATGACCTCAGAACGCTCCTCATTGATCGTCAGAGAACCGACGGCCATGACAGCTTTCTTATAGACCACCTGAGGGACGGAGGGAGGGGGTTAGGGAGGAAGGAGAAGGAGTGATGAAGGGTGAAGTGAGCATGGGACGGAATGATAGGAGGTCGAGGGAGGAGGAAGAGCAGATTGGGGGAGATGGGAGGGTTTGGAAAGTGGGAAGAGTAGATAAGGTAGGGAATGGGAGAGAGTAGGAGGAGAAAAATAAATTGTGAGTTAAAAAGGAGACACAAACAAGGGACAAATGGATATTACATTTGATTCCACTTTTCGTTCACACCCTCAATTCCATATGCATTTTTACTTTGGTTGTCACCTGACTCAAAACATTTATTTTGTATTTTTGTTGAGCATTCATGTAAGCCAGGTTTTTGCTCTGCTGCCAGATGTAAAATAGTGGGAATAAACAACAACAAGAGACATACAGAGAGCCTGGCATTACTGCATACAAGATAGCTGTACATTTCAGTACAATAACATCAATAATGGTAATTTAAAATGAATAAATTCATCAAAAACATGTAATTTTATCAGTGAGTATGTTGTAATAACAGTCTCAAATCAGCAGTATCAAAAAGTTGTCAAAAAATTTTTTAAGAATGAATACTCCTTTTCCTTTTCTTAAATAATCAACTACCAACTCTGTTTGACCAAGTATGAATTTAATTCACTGTATAGCAATAAAGGTTTTTAATCTCAGGCTGAATCATAATAAATATATTCAATATGCACGCAGGTGTCACTGCTAAATAAAATAAATGGCGGATGCAGTTCAACACAGGAAATAAAGTCTGCCGTAAAATATAAAGCCAGCAATAAAGTTTACAGTCTTAAAGCTCAACCCAGGGATTTTACCTTGAAGTTCAGGCTGGTAATTAAAGATATGTGAGTTTTCTGCAGGTAAAGCTAAGATTTGTTTATGTGGTGAGCAGGTACATTCTGGTGCCAAAGCCTTCAAGGCTGAAAACAGTTTTTAAAGCTTTTTTCTAATGAAAATCAGTTTGCACAGCATAGCATGCCGCACACAAAACACAATTGCCCTCAGACCTGTTTCTGAATTACATTTTTTAAGCTTGTTCAGTTCTAAAGGTCAAGACCAATCAATACTCAAACAGTTCATTCATGACATAACCTTGCACTTGCTAAAGCAGGAACACATTCTGGCTAAAAAAACAAGGCAGGTAAGTAAGTGTCACTGGTTTCTCCTACATGAAGTTAGCGGTAAGGTTGTGGTTATATGCCTACATGATGAGTGTCAACAAGAGACAGAAAAAATATAGAACAAACAATAACAGCCGGCTCAACCTAAGTGTATGTTATGCCTATTTTGATTTTTAAAATGTTAAATAAGTCGAAGTACAAATAATCAGCGAGATATATGAAAGTGAAATACAAGTAGAGTACAAATTCAAGTAAAGTAGAAATTCCTAAAACATAAAAGTTGTCCCACAGTAACTATGTAGGTTAAGTGGAAATGAATAAACACTGGTATACATTCACAAGTGCCATAGTTTTCAGAAAGCTCCAGTTCCCCAATCCAAATGGACACGCCAAGGCTAGAGATTTACACACTTTGGAGACCGTTTCTGGAAAGCTTCGATTTCATGACTAGAAAATGGCAGCTTAGTGAAATAGAGGAAAAAAAAATATGCATTTTCAAATTTATCCAGCTTAGTGTGAACATGGCTTAAGTGTAAGGCAACTTCACTTTTTAGTTAGTAAGTTCTAATGTCAAGTGGGGAGCACTAAAACCTTGGAGTGTCGTTCAAACCTTGATGTCACCTTGATCTAAGAGACCCTCATGGGAAATCAAGGTGTGAACAACCATCAAAGGTTAAAGTGCCTGGGACTCCCACCACTCATTAGAACTGGTGAGATGAGAGGCAAAACTTCTTCAGGACAAACAATAAGTGCGGTTGCCTTTGACTTACTGCTTCAATAAAGCATGCCTGATACTGCGGATATACTTGTTCACAGTCATTCACACATACTCATAAAAGGGGGACACTTCCTTACCTCTCCCACCATCCCGTTCCAGACGTTGTTGATCTTTTTGCCGTGTTTGCCATTGGTTACCAGGTAAAGGTCGTAGGTGAACTTGACATACTTGGCTATCTTCTTCAGGATGTCGATGCAGAAGCCTTTGCAACATTTCTTGATATATGTCCCACCAGCCTCTGTGGTGTTGCTACAGAGACACACACAAAAGACATATGTCATTAGCTTCAGATTTGAACAGCGTATTTTCTGAACCGCTGAACGCCTTCGGTTCGGAGTGTCATCCTGAATCATCAAGGAAAAAGAAAGGAACTACAGTACCTTAAAGAAGGACTTTTAAGCGTTCAGGTTTGATACAAAGGGTGCAAAGGGGGTTCTAATATTTTGTAAAGTTGATACCAAAAGTGTTCTTTTTGTGTGGATAGACAGCAAATCTTTAACCTTTGTGGTGTCTGCCGCATGCTTTGCACAGTTCAGCCATACAGGACCATCACCAGCAAAGCGTTTCTGTCATTCTGACAGACATCTCTGTTTGGGGGGGGGGAAACATAAGTATTTAAAAAAATCAATGTTTTGCTTCCCTTTCCGTCCCACTTGTTAAATTTGTGTGAATGCACTGCTGAACAAATACAACCCTGGGACTTTTTCACCTTCAAGATCAGGACACGCTACTTGGCAATGACATCTGTTGACTCCAAAAATATGTATATGTGCTCCTTCCAAATCTCTCTCTCTCTCTCTTTCTGGGCAGAGGGGGGTTATGACTGCATCTGTAGGCTTTCTGCCATCTGTGTGTATGAATTTGAGAGCAGGAGAGTTCAGACGCTGTCCACAAACAGACACACACACACCAGACACACAAACACACGCATCAACTCCCAGCCACCTGGGACTCTCATTTAACTTTTAGATGTGTGCTAATTAGGAGGAGACAACCTCGTCCTTTAGTTCAGCAACAAGCTGGACACAAGCTTGAGAGAGAGAAAGAGAGAGAGAGAGAGAGAGAGAGAGAGAGAGAGAGAGAGAAAACCAAACTGCACACATTCAGGCATGACTCTGCAGAAGTTACCTCCACCATGGAAACTCTTTTGTCACTTTGGACGATCTCCGCTCTTTTGGATAGGACGTTACTGAGGTTAGCGGGTTTTTGCCCCCAAGTCCAAACTCTGTTGTTACCTTGAGCAGTCACCACAGATCTGTCAAGTGCATGTCACCCAAAGTAGATTTCCCCCCCAAACTGAAATGCAATGTGCTTTTATGATCTAATAGCTTCAGACAGGAGAGAAAACATTAATTCTGAAAAAGCTGTGTGGCCTCTTCAACAGTTGTGACTCATTCATTTTATGAAAGACTTGGTGCAACTTCCAGCGAATTCCCAGCGATAGCGCCAGATCTTATGCATTAAAGATGTTAGAGCTCATTGAAGTGAAAAAAAAAAAGCTCATTTGCATCTAAATGCCCCAACAAACACTGAATGAGTCAACAAAGTCAATTGTCAAGTCATTACCAGTGAAACAGCTATGAGTTTTGTCTTATCATCAATCTGCTGAAGAGCTTGTAATCTAGGCAAGTTCTTTTCTTTCTTTTTTTTTAATTGTTTAACCATGAGTTGAGAGAAAGGGAGTTATGGAAGATTGAGTTTAACCCAGATTTTTTTTTTTTTTTTTTTGCAGTGCAATAGTGTATTAATTGCTTTGAAATGTTCCGTAATGCTTTGGCAGTATTTGTTGTCATCGCTTCATGCCAGCGAAGCCACTTGAATTGGTAACTGAATTGAAATGAGACCGAGAGCGAGAGAGCGAGAGAGAGGAATGGAAAACTCTCCTCACTGTATATTTGCTTTCTAACAGTATAATAGAGAGACATTCAGGTTGGGCTGGCTCAGCAAGATCCTCCATTCCAATCGATCAGAGTTGTGCTTGCACTTGTGACACACAACCATACGTTCCCCTGGAGACCACACACACACACACACACACACACACACACACACAGAAAGAGAGAGTGAGAGAGAGAGAGAGAAATGTATATGTTTTTGGTCCCTGGCTATTCACCCCACACAGGAAGACTTGTGGTGATGACCACAACTGTTATGACAACACGGGCAATGTGGCCAATTAGAGCTGGGGAGATGGATGGATAGATGGAGATGAATGGAGAGAGGGATGGAGGGAAAGAGGGATGAAGCAGGAAGGAGAGTAATATGTGAGCGCCGGAAGCATTCAATAACCCCCATGAGCCCAAACCAAATTAGAAGTTTTCTACAAAACTAAAAAAAAAACTAAAAAAAAAAAAAAAAAAAGACAGAGAGAGAGACAGAGTATGTTTTTATGTCATTTTTTATTGCAGCTGCAGCAGAGTGTGTAGCCCAGTCCCAACCCAAAGTGCTGAATCCTCACACACTGTAACTGACATCATGAGCAATATCATCATGAGCAGCATCATCATGAGTACGAGGGATTGAAGACACATGAGGAATGATAGATAGATAGATAGATAGATAGATAGATAGATAGATAGATAGATAGATAGATAGATAGATACTTTATTCATCCCGAGGGGAATGAGGGACATCTCGTTACCTTGATGACAATTGCTACTTTATATGCGATCTCATAAAGTGCAGGCTTTGTTCTCACCCTGTTAAATGAAACAGTCGCCTTAATAAAATGAAGACATTTATCCACCTGACATCATGTCATATGACAAACAACTACACTGTGCGCTAATCACCAATAAACTTACATGCAAACTTCTTTGCCAGAAGCTGCTTCCATTTTTTTTTCTTGTTTTTTGACTTCCCATCCTTGGTCATCCCCATTTTTTTTAAAAAAAAGCAAAAAACTGCAGGATAAACAGACTGGAAAAGCCTGCTAGAAAGACAGGCCTGTACTCTCAGACTGATTGGGAATGTATGTAAAAGTCTGCGAGAGTCTAATGTCGTTTGTTTATTTATTTATTTTTATCCTAAGTTTTAGGAGAGTCTAATCAGTATTTGTGAACTTTCAAAATCTCCATCACAAATGTGGTTACTGTGGTGATGTTCAAACTGTACACGATAAAGCCGGTTGTTCATTTTAACATAAATTTACGGATGAACCCCAGCTGGAAGAGGGCGGTATTTGGGCGGGAACGGGAGGAAACGGAAATGAAACTCATGACAACAGTAAGAGGGGGGGAAAAAAGGGACAAAAGAGTCAAGTTTTTGTTGTCTTCGGCTGTCGGGGAAAGCGATAAGAATAAGCATATAGGCCAGAGCTGTAATAGCTGCCTTCAAGTACACAGTGTACCCATTTAGCCCGGCCGCAGCACAGCACAGGCAACGGAGAGCATGTGATGTTATGGAGGCTGTTTTTGAAGTTGCCAACTTGATATAGAAACGCTACAGGGCCTGAGGGGTCTCCAGAGAGGCCAGTGTGTGTGTGTGTGTGTGTGTGTGTGTGAGAGAGAGAGAGAGAGAGAGAGAAAGAGAGAGAGGGAGAGAGGGAGAGAGGGAGAGCAAGCACGGGTTCTTTGGCCCAGCCTCGCTGAGTGATATTTGTGGTTCTGCATGCATGGATTAGTCCTCTACCCCCCTACTCACCGAACCCCCTCACCCCCAATCTCTCTCTCTCTCTCTCCCTCTTTCCCTCTCTCCCTCTCTCTTTCTCCATCTATCCCGCCTTCTCCAAATGGACACCGCGGATGCTTGAGTGGGAATTGCGCTGTTGGAGGGAGGAACACACACCCGAACGCATTGGCCTGTGAGTGAGTGGACATGTGGCAACAAAGAGTGTGTATGAATGTGTATTTATGTGTGTGTGTGTGTGTGTGTGTGTGTGTGTGTGTGTGTGTGTGTGTGTGTGTGTGTGCACGCATGTGTGTTTGTGTGTGTTCCTCCTTGGAGATGCTTTATCCTCCGCCCTACTTCACAGTGATTCTACATGAAACTCTCCGATGGCCTCTTCCCTGGGACCCTATTACCGCTTAATCAACTGTATGTGTGTGTGTGTGTATGTAAGAAAGCGAAAGAGGGAAAGAGAAACAGAAAAATAGTGTGTATGCATGCGTCTGTGTATACATGTGTGTGTTTGTGTGTTCCTCTAAACAAAGAGATATTTAGTGATCATCCACAAATCAATTATCTGTTTTTCACCAGCACTCAAGCCACTTAATGACAAGCATCTTTGCAGCCACTTCTCACAGTGTGGGAATGTGGGTGAGAGTGTGTGTTCGCAGTACACACTTTAGCACCATAATGATGCAGGAGGCCAGCAGTATTTGGGCGTGAGAGTGAAAACTGGTAAGAAGGGAAGTAAAGTGCTGAATTCAGCAGTCGCCTCCATTTTCTGGGGGGAGGAAAGAGGGTGCTGCTGCATAGATTTCACACACTGCACTGCATGCTATTTGAGAGGCAACAACACACACACCCGCACACACACACGGGACCCATGCTCACATGGAAGAAAGAAAGGAAGGGAGAAAGAGAGAGAGAGAGAGGGAGAGAGAGAAAAAAATGAGGAGAGCGGGTTTGAAGATTTGCTGTCCTGGTTCTCAGTGAATGCTAATGGCTAAGAAGAAAAAAAAACAATCAAAATACTGCAGAGAGAGAGAAGGAGAGACTGTGCTGTAGCAAAGGGTGACCATCACAGATGACGTGATTTCTGTGCTGCAAAAACAAAAATGTCTATTTAATCTCATTTTCAGTCTTAAAATCTTGTTTTTCTTAGAACAAAAATAAAGAATCTGTTATTGCGATGAGATAATCCCACTTGTTTCTGATATTAATCAACGTGTTTCCATGATCCAAGGGTCATTCTCTTGATCCTAGTGGGCTGATCTGCCTTATTCGGCCTCATTTTAACACATTCATACTTGTTCCCTGAGCAGTCTCTGAAACACGTGAACCTGCATTGGAAACAAGTGGGATCATTTCATCCCACTGGCCAATTTTTTTCAAATATTTTGAGCAAAAACAACATTTAACGACACTAAGTAACCTATCGAGATGGATGTATTTTGCAGTGCGTGCTTTAGATAGAGAGAGATTAAATGGAGATGGATTTCCATGATACTTCAAGTTTATTTTACGGTATCTCTGCTCCATTACCTAGTGAGAAAATCTCACTTTTTTACTTAATTTGTACTGTATATTCAGTTTACAGGCACACACATCAAATGGGGTTTTACTACTGACTACACTGTATATGATAACATAGATAGATAGATAGATAGATAGATAGATAGATAGATAGATAGACTTACTCTTTGATATGCTTCCTGCAGGGCACAGAGTTCCTCATACAGGTGCCGGTGAGTCTCTCTACGTCCTCCACAATAACAAATGGTTTCTCCTCCAAAGTGACGATGGACAGATGGTTGTCGTCCAGCTCGGCGTCGCCGAATGAGTTGAAGCGCGGCCACACCGGGTACTTCAATGTCAGGCTGCGATTGTCCAGCTTCCCCATCTGGATGGAAGAAGAGGACAGAGGAGAAGTTTATAAAGTAACTGGGTGTATCGACATCTGGCTTCGATTGTTTAGCCCCAGCTAGCTCCTGCATTTGCATATTAAAGATGCGCTATACAAAATTGTGAGGAGCATTTAGAGTCCACTGAAAAAAACTAATTTAATGGGTTAGTCTGCGTTGTCGTCATCGGAGTGCTACCTTCAGTAGTAGTGAACTTTGCACAGATACAAGTCAGCCAGGGTCAGACATTTTAGGGGACATAAAGATTAGAAAAACACATTCGTAAATGGAGGGGGTCATTAAGAATGCATTTGTGACTCCCGCCCCATCATCCTACATCTCTTGAGGATCCGCTTGTGGGTCACCCTGTGGAAGGACCCGTTCTTCACAGCTGCACTAGACGCACACTTAAACAAGCTGACAAAACTGCCTGAACCCTTCCCCTGTCCTCCATGAGGAGTGCCTACTTCTACCCTCAGGGAAACACTTCAAGACGCCAAGCTGCCTGAAGAACACAAGCACTCTTTTGTCCCCCATTCCACCACACTGCTCAACCAGGAGAGGAGCGCAAGGTGGTAAGAACTCCCCCCATGCACAGACACACACACACACAGTGTGTGT
Source organism: Myripristis murdjan (assembly GCF_902150065.1). NCBI lineage: Eukaryota > Metazoa > Chordata > Actinopteri > Holocentriformes > Holocentridae > Myripristis > Myripristis murdjan. Next base: position 8,097,724 of record NC_043987.1, on the reverse strand, counting down.
GCACTGAGACCTGACCTTTTAACATGTACACTGTGCGTTTGAGTGCACAACTGCTGTTCTGACTGAAGGAGGGCAACAGGCCGAGAGTTTTCTTGTTCTATGCTCGTGTTGTTTCCGCTGAATTTCTCTTCTTTGAGCTTCGTTGGCTGTTAAAGTATTCTTAAATGGTAAAATATAGTCTTATCTTGAATCATTTGAAGAATACCGATAACAAAAATAGGTGAACTGTGGGCCATAAAAACAACACGGTTTCTTTGAGGCTGCATTTCTTATTCAACGGATTGGAAGAGGCTATTCAAAAAGAAAAACACTGTACCTCATTTGACTACAAAGGCACACCAACTTCATGTAATTAGACCTAGTATTTAACCATTCAAATCATTGTATTTATAATTAGAAAGAAGTGTGAACATGTTTTCACAGCAACCATATGTTACATTACCAATTAAAGGTAGTTTCATCAGTTTGGAGATCAAACAGAAAAAAAAAACAGCCTAGAAGATGACTTCAACTTTTGTCACGCCGGAATTAAAAAAAAAAAAAAAAAATAGCGATGCAGAGTACAGAGTAATGTTTCTGATCTGGACAAATGGAATATGATTGAATATATGAATACATGATTTCTTTTCCACTCCTTGAAATGGTTTGAAGCCCTGGGGAGAACAACGTCTGCCAGTCGAGCAACATTAGCCCTCCTCTGAGGAAAGCATTCATTCATTCTCTTTTTCTTTACGTAAAGAGGCCTTAGTCCTTATATAACCTTCATATAATCTCTAACTGGGGGGCAGAAGAAGGATGGGCATAGGATTAGATATGTAGAGGTGCACAATGTTAGACATGTTACTGGGCACAGACACACACACATACCAACATCCAGACAGCAGCAAAGTCTTGCACTGCGTTGTTTACAGGACACGAGAGGCTGAATGCAGGGATTAGGTGTGCTACAGCAGCGGCAGATTAAAAGCATGGTGCGAGGGGATGCATGACAAAACACACACAGGGATATATGGTTATGAATGTAAACACATTTGAGAGAGAGAGAGAGAGAGAGAGAGAGAGAGGGTGACAGTGCTGTGGCTTAGTTAATAATTCAGCAGGTTTTTGGAGCTGCAATGTCTCTGCTTCCCCTATGGCTCTCTATCTACCCATACCGTACCTGTGTGTGTGTGTGTGTGTGTGTTTACACTTCTGTGTGTCAGACAGCAAGACTGAAAGAGAGAGAGACAGCGGCTGGCAGCGAGGTTTTACTCAACCATCAATTCTTAATGTTACAGGAGACAGAAAATGGAAAAACCTCACTCACTCTCTCCCTTCATTTCACCCTAACACACACACACACACACACACACACACACACATACTCACACACACAACTACTCTCTCGCTCTCTCTTGGTGGACACTACAGCAGAGTGGACTTTACGTCTAAAGTGCCTTTGAACCCTGCATCTATATGAGAAAAAAATACTGGAGCAACAACAGACTCACACAAATACACATAATACAAATAATACACATAATACACATAATACACACACACAGAGACAAGCACATAGAGAAAGAGAGAGAGAGAGAGAGAGAGAGAGAGAGAGAGAGAGAGAGAGAGAGAGAGAGAGAGAAATGTATATGTTTTTGGTCCCTGGCTATTCACCCCACACAGGAAGACTTTAGAGTTGGGGAGATGGATGGATAGATGGAGATGAATGGAGAGAGGGATGGAGGGAAAGAGGGATGAAGTAACATGTGAGCGCCGGACTCTTGCATGACGGTGGATCTGCAAATCAGTTAACTGTAACACACACAATAAGATGCAGCTTCAAAAGCTGTGAAAATGTTTGTGTGTGTGTGTGTGTGTGTGTGTGTGTGTGTGAATAGAATAGAACACAATAGAACAGAATCTGAGAACATTAAGCGTGACTGTATACACATGTACACACACACACACATACACACACACGGACACTAACACATACAAGTGCATGTCAACCCTTTGACCCTGGAGTCATAGCATAGTAGTTGTTAATGATAGTAAACAAACACACACACACACACACACACACACACACATTCAGTGTTTGCGCAGCCTGCATGCCTGGCTAAGTCATTAACAGGCAAGCAGAGAGGAGGAAGTGAAATTAGCATTTTAATTGTTTTGCTTTGAGTGGTTTTCTCTCCTCTGACAGGGATTAGAGTCTTCTCTTTGCTCTCACTCTCTGCTCCACTGGCAACAGCTCACTCTGCTGTCGGCCCTGGGTGTGCATGTGTGTTGTGTTGGGGTGTGGGGAGCGGTCACGGAGGTGCATGTCTGTGTTTTGTGTGTGTGTGTGTGTGTGTGTGTGTGTGTGTGTGTGTGTGCCACCTTAAGTCTCCAGGGAAGGAACACGTTTGTCTATCTGTCTAACCCCAGCTGTTTTGCATTTCACAAGTGAGTGAGTGTGCGAGTGAGTGAATGTGTGTGTGTGTGTGTGTGTGTGTGTGTGCAGGGATTCATAATGCGTGGAATAATGGGAATTCTTTCCAAAATAAATAAGACTGGACTCCCATCAGTGAAATTAAGGGAATGTAAGAGAGAGAGAGAGAGAGAGAGAGAGAGAGAGAGAGAGAGAGAGAGGGAGAGAGAGAGAGAGAGAGAGAGAGAGAGAGAGAGAGAGAGAGAGAGAGAGGGAGAGAGAGAGAGAGAGAGAGAGAAAGGGCAAAAATCTACAGCACATTTTGTTACATAAATTTTCAAGACTATGCAGTCAATCCCACTTAAATATATATATTTAATTTTTGTTTTCATTTCAGGCTATTTTAAGGCTATGCTCACACAAGCAGCACAAATCCATTTTTTTTTTTTTTTTTTTTTTTTTTTTGCAAATCTTATTTGAGACAGATTGATTTTCTGGGGTCATGTGGCAAATGTGACTTTTTTTTTTTTTCCCTAATCAGATGCAAAACACATTTGTATGTGGTTTCAAGCTCTATTCAAATCACATTTCTTGACATGCAACAGATTGTCAGTTGTCAAAAGACTGAAAGGCATCAAAACACTTGTCAGTGTGGGCATGCCTGCATTGTTACTGCTCCGCAAAAATGAAAGAATTTAGCCTCATGTACTTAAAATCTTGGTTTTCTTCAAACAAGGAACAAATCTGCCAGCGGGACGAGAGAGTCTCTTGTTTCCAATGCAGTTTCACTTGTTTCAGGGATCTTTCTGGGAGAAAGCATAAATATGTTGAAACGATGCAAAACAAGGCAGATAAGTGCACTAGCATCAAGAAAATGCTGGATTCAAGAAAAAGTGGACTTTTTTTTTTTTTTTTTTTTTTTTTGCAATGTATGGCAACCTATGTGGACATAAGAGCAAATGTGCATAGCATCAAAATACAAAATACATAATAAGTAAATACTTAAATGCATTAAAAAAAAAAAAAAATCTGATCTGGCCACCTCTAACTTGCATTTTTGGATAGTTGGATTTGAGAAGAAAGAAAAAAAAATCACATTTGCCCTGTAGTGCAAACAACTGCAGTGCTCCTTGTAGCACATTTAGATATGCACACACACGACACCGAAACTCACAGACTTTAGATAGAGCGGAAAACATCGCCAGCAGGGGTGACAACCTCAAACAAACACACACGGGTCGTCCGTCCACATCATCTGGACCCGTGTCGTCATCGATATCAGCTGATTTATTCGGATGAATCGATAAACTCTGAGGAGAGATAAATCTTCTGCGCAGGAGAGGGACGGAGGACGAGGGGAAGGAGCTGACTTCAGCAGCTTGTCTTATTTCCTGTCCTCCTACTCTCCTCCCTTACTCTCCCTCTCTCTCTCTCTCTCTCTAATTAAAGAAAAAGGGGTTATAAATTAATGCGGAGAGAGGAGAGAGGATTCTCTCTATCGACTGGCCACGCAGCAGAACACTGAGTTTCCCCATGAAAAAAAAAAAAAAAAAAAAAAAAGGTTATTACACACACAAGATGTAGCGAGAAAAAGGGATGTGTGTGTGTGTGTGTGTGTGAGTGTGCCCGTGACAGCAGGGCCAGCGGGAGGTTACAGAGATAGGGCCCACAGGATTAGCGCATAATAACATCCCATGGCGCCAATCCTATCGCATCATCACCCTGCGACGGATTTAAAGCGGCTCGGCGATGACATGACACGCTGCCCCCGAAGAGCCACTTCTCGCTCTCTCTCCATCTGTCACAACCTCTCTCCCTCTTTCTTTTCATTTGTTTTCCCCTCTTTCTTTTGTCCCCTCATTCTCTCTTCTTTATTCTGGTTGTGCGAGGCTCCGTCTCCCGTCTTTCTCTTTCCTTGCAGTTTATCTCCCTCTCTCTCTCTCTCTCTCTCTCTCTCTCTTTCGTCTTGATGTCTCTCTTTCTCTCTCTCTCTCTCACTGGTTGCATTTGACTCGGTTAGATGGGTTTTTGCCCTGTGATTAATTCCCCGAAAAGAGGCAATCTGACATTCTGACCCGCACACATCTCACACACACACACACACACACACACACACAGATGTGCACACATTCAAGAGCTATACAGTCAACAAAAAACCAGTCAAGGTGAAACACAAAAACGGGATGATAGAGGAGTAAAGAAAACAGGGTCAGCGAGCACCTTCTCTCTGCCAGTCTCTCTGGGAGAGTTATCTTTGTGGCAAGTTGCATTATGGGAGAATGAGTTCCTAATAGTGTGGAGAAACCCATTCAGTCATAAAACACTATCTGTCACTCCTGTCAGACAAAATTATGTTGAGAAAATGAATTCTGCTCTCCCTCTCCCCCTCTCTCTCTGTGTTTTTGCGTTTGTATGTGTGTGTGTGTGCGGATGTGCCTGTGTGTGTGTGTGTGAGAGAGAGAGAGAGAGAGAAATGAGAACAGAAAGATAGAGAGGGAGAGAGAGACATCTGCATCCATGGATTTAGACATCTTTTTTTTCATTTTGGAAAAGCTCTTATTAAGAGTTGAAGTCAAGCGGAGAATAGTGACGTCTGGATCGTAAATGCACGTGCGTGTCTCTGTGTATACGTGTAGACGCGTGCATGTGTGTGTGTTTGTGTGTGTGTGAGCCTTTGAGTGTGTGCGCGTTTGTTCTCCATATTGTGATTCTCCAAGCACAAATCCCATGCTGTCTGTAATAATTATTTTGTGAACTGGGTGCTAACACCACAGCAGTTCCTGAGGCAATTTACACACTCCATCTACACAGCAGGAATAAAACAGAATGTTCTGGTCCTGATCGGTAAATACACTCTTCTCACTCAGCCGGTGAGGTTATACTGTAAGTCAGAGCGCGCGGTGAGAAAATTCATTTTCAGTTCCGTCACGTCATCGGTTTCGGAGCCTCGCATTTCCACACAGAGTTTCACCCACCATGAAATAATGGAAAACAACTTTGTTTTTAAATTGGCTGCTGTGTGCTTTGGAATGGTGCTCATTGGCCCAGGAGTCATGAAACCTAAAGCTCTAACGTCTAACTCTAAAATGATGCCTCAGACTTACTGACATTAGGAGGTAAGATTTACTTGTTACTAGTCAAATGAGTGCACGGACATTATTCTGCACAGGCAATTCCTGTGGGCTGAGCAAGCAGGTAGCTCAGTGAAAATGAACTATTAGCTGAATCTGTTGACTAACATTTAAATTTAAAAAATGCAACATCAATAATTTATTCCAATGCTTAATGATCACATTAGAGAGATGATTTATCTTGGAACTATTTGCTTATTGAAGAATGCCAGTGTATTACACACGCTGGACACTTGCTCATGCATCACTCTGCCAATCAGCTCTGCTAGCTGGAAAAGTTCAACGAGGGAAAACTTGTGCTGTAATGCACCGTGAAGAAAATAGTTTCAAATTATAGTCCCAGGCTATTTCAATATTCAAATCCACCTCTTCATTTCTTTCTCCTTTCTTGTCTTTTTTATCAGTGAAACACAAATCATCTTTCTATTGTGAGACGGTGAAAGTTTTCACCTAAAAGCGGCGTGCAAGAACAAAGATATAATTCGTACATCCTGTGAACATCCAGGTTTTGGTCCACACCGCTCACAAAAAAAAAATGTAGCACTGGGATAAATTATTGCTGCATTTCGTTGTGGATGGTTTGAAAAGTATTTTGTGCTTTGAAATGTTAGCCATTAGCTCCCCAGTTGACTGCTATTCATTTAACAATCTGCTCACTCAGACATTTGGCCACAATTCTGACGATGAGAAGCACCTCAATCTGGATATAATGTCCCAGAAACCAATATTACTAGTCGTGAGTAAATCATACTATCATGTGTCAATAAATCCCTTTCAGGAGTTTGTGTTTATGTTGGTCACTTCTACTGGATGAAACCTTAATTATTTCATTAGGGCTTTCAGGAATTAGGACAAGACTTTGAATGCAATGTGTTCTGATTGAGTTTCATGTCCTGGGGTCATCGCATTTACCACACAACACAAAGTACAAGCTAAATTGAAGTTGAAAGTGTCTCATTTACATCTATTAACCATATGGAGAGGAGGGCATGTTTAACAGACTCGTGGTCTTCCGCAGCGAAATGAGTCCGGCTCCTTATCACCGTTAAATTAAACAGCGGGCCTTCTTATGATCTGTGCAATATGTTTTATAGAATTACACAAAGCAACAAAAGGAAATAAAAGTCTGCAAAAGTCTGCAATCTGGTTTATATCCCCTCAGTCAAGCAGGGCTTCTTTGACTTGTTCAGTTGGAGAGCCAGACTGAATGAATTTAATTTAATGTTTCCTCAGGACTCAGTCTCATTAGAGCACATTACTAGTTTTGTGATATGGAGACCCATTAGAAAAAGGAAAGTGTGGACCTCAACAGCAGTGAAGCTTTTATGGCTGTGGTTAGACTACTATATTTTCATGCAAACTTCAAACAACTGATGACACAAGGCCACATTAGACTTGCGGCCACATTTTTACAAGTCAGTGTAACATTTATGATTGGACCGGAGTTTGAATTTCTTAATATAACGGGGGGGGGAAAAATTCATCATCATTTGTTAAATGTCCTGAGAGGTCGAGGCCCACACAAAGAGTCAGCAGCGGAGGGCCTGTAATGCACTTGAGCTCTTGCATACATCAGCTGTTTGGATGGACGGGAGGAAGTGGAGATGCAAACATAGTCAGCACTGGTGCTCCCACATTGTGCATAATTTCACAGATGCTGACTGGTTTCTCAATTTTCCAGTGATAACAAAACAGCTATGGCCTCGTCTCCACTGGGGGCAATTCATTCTCTGTGCTCCCGTGTTCATGTCATGATGACTCTTATTTTTCCCCCAGTGAGTGTGTTTTCAGATGTCCGATTACATCTAGACAAGCACTGGAATTTCAATGCAAGCTATGCCGCCACAGCAAGTGATATGATCGTTCTGTGCCTAGTGCAAACAATATCCAATTTATATGCGTCCAAGATACAAGATTCACTTTATTTGCCATCGTCCAGACCTGTTATTTAAAGCAGCCTAGCATAACCCAGCAGTAGAAACCAGATAAAAGCTGCATTAAAAAGTGTAACCGTAGCCTATGCTTCAGCACATCCATGGCTACAGTTACACTGGTGTTTCCATGAGACCTCGAAAATTGGAATTCAGCCATTGGCATCCACATTTAGTGGACAGTAAAATGTTATCTGTGTGATCAGATCACAGCTGGATTTCATTATTCTGTGCAATACTTGAAAACAAATGCAACCCGGCGTTTCTGACATTAGCATGGCTTTCCTGCAAGAATGTCTCCTTTTTAACTTTATCAAAAATATTAGGTAATAGGTAGGGCCAGTGAGAAGGCAGCAGTTGAGGTGTGCCTTGAATGTGACTCGTGTGCAGCTGTTTTGGTGGAGAGGAGGCTATGGGGACATAATCTGCATTGATGGGACAATACAGGACACAACTTCACAGATTCCAGTTTGATTCACAATTTCCAAACGCTCATTCATGAATCCCAAATGTGTAGATTTGGAGCCCCACCTTCACCATCATAACACTCATCATTCATGTGTGTGTTCAAACAAGCAGCCGTGGTTGTCCATATAGATCCTGCCAGTGCTCATTTGTTTTGGCTGTACAGTCCAGGAGACTGTACAGCCAAATCCATGCACAAAGCGGTCTAACACCTGATGTCAGCACTGCTCCACACCCTATCAGACTGCTGAGAGCTTTTTTTGCAAAAACGCCATTATTTCCTATAGAGAGATTCTGCCTGCAGCACTGGCTAGGGGCGGACTTAGTGATTTTGGGGCCTAAGGCAAACACAGTCATAACGCCCAACACATCCCGTGTCCTACTTGAAAGTTCTCTGCACCAGTCCTTACACCGTTGAGTTTTAAAAGTACAGCAATGACATCAAGCACTCTTTGGGACACTATGTTACGATGTCAGTTAAATATGCTTAAATATGCTAAATCCCTGTTTCATGACAAGGAGACTGACACAATAAACACACCGTCTGTTCTACATGGTCGTTGAAAAACGCTAAATAATTTTATGTCGCTGCTCCGAACCTCCAGAGCAGACGTGCAAAGCTTGGGAAATCTATGCATTTTAGAGATGCATCATTTCTTAAGGAAAATCTCTTCTAATATTTCTTATTTATAGCGTAGATTGAGCTGAAAAAAGGTTTATCTTGAGTGGATCTGCTCCACACTCAAGCCCCATGTCATTGCCCAAATCTCTGCTCCGCTCCTGCCACAAGCTTGTTGCAAAAGCATAACTCTGGTGAGGTGGATAGCAGATGTCAGGTGGAAAATGCTCTGCAATCTGAACGCCACCTACAACCACCATCTTCCATCTTTTTTTTTTTTTTGCAAGGAATGTAACATGTCATTGGTGCAATTTCTTGACGTTTTGCTGGTGAATGCATTTTTGAGCTGTCTAATAATGTCCAGACTACAGGCAATTCCTACATAACTACAAGCTCGGCACTACCCCAAGTGGTTTGGAAAGCAGATATCAACACGACCTAATTGTGATTTATGCACATTGAGACTTTGTCATTTCATGCAGCCTGGGATGACTGGATGTCAAGAATCGGAAGTCCAAACCCTAGGCCATGTGTATGATGCATACTCAGTTACCTCACATGTGGGAAACCACACACATTGCACTCGTTATCACTTCAATCCATCCGTCTGGTCTCTGTGGTCTGTGTTTTACAGCACAAAAACTGCACAGGAAAATGCCTAATCTATAATAACACCACCTAACGCCACACTTAATCTAGTCTTCTGATAGTCTGAGTAGTCTAACTCGGGTCTGTTTTTGAAGAGGACAACATCTCATGGACATAATTCCACACACACAGACACACAGACGCACAGACACACACACAAAGACAACATCCTGACACCATAGAGATCTCAGACAGGAGTAGGGATTTTAAATAAAACAGCCCGAAGCCCTCAGAAGCTCTCCCAAAACTAAAATATACCATCTAACCAACTGTGTGTGTGTGTGTGTGTGTGTGTGTGTGTGTGTGGTGCAGAGAACAGCAGGTGTGCATGCGATGAAGGCTTGAGCGCTAAACACCTGTAGTGGGCGAAAAAGAGAAAACAAGCATATCCTGGTGGCCCAGCTTCTTTTCCACCCCTCCCACCTTTCTTCTCTTTCTCTCTCTCTCTTTTCTCTTTCTCTTGCTCATTTTCTGTCCCAATCTAATCCCATCTGTCTCTTTCTTCCCTCTTTCTTCCTCCATTCTTCCTTCTTGCTTGTCTCACTCCCCCTCCATCACAGTGCTCTCCTCCTCTCTCTCCCTGTCTCTTCCCTGTGCACCCCATGGGGACATGTTTTATATTTTTAGTGCATATCCATATTTTAGTGCAGTTACTGAATTTTCATCTCTTGATCATCATGGAAGTCTCTCTGCCGCTGATTTTGTGGTGCATGGGTGGGACGGCTGCGCCACAGAGAGAGAGAGAGAGAGAGAGAGAGAGAGAGAGAGAGAGAGAGAGAGAGAGAGAGAAACACAGAGCAAGAGACTGAGTAGCTCCCAATTATGTTTCCACTTTGGGTCTCCTTCTCCCTCTTGCTTTCAATCTCTCTCTCTCTCTCTCTCTCTCTCTCTCTCTCATTCTCTGCACCACAGCGAGGTGGTACTGATCAATTTCACAGACTCCCTGTTTACAACAACACACTCTACCTCCCCTCAGCAGCACACAACAAAGGGTATCACAAATGTGTGTGTGTGTGTGTGTGTGTGTGTGTGTGTGTGTGTGTGTGTGTCTCAGAGATTGGGTGGAGACTGCATGGATTGCGGCAAACTAAACCTAACACAAACACACACATACACATGGATGTGACCTGAATAAAAACCATGTGTCTCACACTGGTCAACGGCGCGACTAGAGAATAGTGTTTCTGTCAATAAGCTGTGTGGAAGGGTAAACACACACGCACGCGCGCACACACACACGCACACACACAAAAGAGCAGTGGCCCCTTGCCACCCCAATAACAGAGGGCTCAGGTTTTGATTAACTGTGGTTTGAGGTGTTATCAGAGACCTCGACAGCAATCACACCTAAAGACAGACAGAGCGTACAGATTAACTGGCTTAAGGAAAGAGGGAGTGAAAGAGGTTAAGAGGAGGGAGGAAAGGGGGAGATGGACGATAAGGGATATAAGGAGCGCTAAGAATTCTAGGGAGGGAAGTGAGAGAGAAGAAAGGAAGGAGGGGAAGAGCAGAGGGGAGGATAGGGGGACAAGACAACATAGAAAAACAGGAGAAAACATAGGGAGGCATGGAGAAAGGACAGGAGAGAGGGAGGAAGTGAAGAAGGGAGGGCAACAAGGAAGGAGAAAGAAAGACAAACCGAAAAGACAGAAGTAGAGACAAAATGAAGAAGGGAAGGAATGACACAAGCATGGAGAGAAAGGAGGAAAGGAAGATGGGAGGAAGGGGGAGGGGAGGAAAACAGGTACTGAAAAAAGCAAGGAGAAGGAAAAGCAGAAAGGGGAAGAGTAGGGAGTGACTGAGGAAGACGAAAGGAACGGAGGGTGGAATGGTGGGAGTAAATGAAAGGAATAAAGTTGTAGCGAAGGAAGGAAGGAAGGAGAAACAAATGAAGGAAGCAAGCAAGGAAGCAAGGAAAGAAAATGGAGGTACGTCAAAGCAGGAACGTCAGAAACAGAAGGAGGGAGGGAAGAAAAGAAGGAACAACAGCAGGATAAAAGGAAGGAAGTTAGGAAGGAAGAAAACAATGGAAGAGGGACAGAACAGAAAAAAGGAAAAGAATGAGAAGGGAGGGGAGAAAGTATGAGGGGAAAGGTGAAGAAAGAAGAGGGAAGGACATGGAATGAGAAGTGGGAAGACAGGGGAAATGGGGGGAAATGTGAACAAGAAGAGAGAGAGACAGCTCCCGTCTGTCTCCCTCTCGTTAGCCACACCTCTCTGTCTTTCTCTCCGTCTCTCTCTCTCTCTCTCTGAGCTGTGAGGTATGGTGGTAATTTAGGCCTGTGTGAGGAAGCTAGATGTAGGTATGAAGATGCATGGCTGCCATTTAAACTCCATTACAATGGCGAGAACATTCAGCCATTTATAACGGCCATCCGGTTATATAGGACCCCCTCAACATTAAACAGCTGAAGATATCCATTGACTCTTTGGTAAATGAGCTCTTTGATCAACTTAGTGGCATGCAGCAAGACAGCAGTGGCATTTGTTTCCCTGGCTGGAGTTAATGCAAACTGTTTAAAGTGGTAATCCTGGACATCCAGGCTTTGTTTTTGTTTGGCTTCATTTTCACATCTTTGCTGCTAACTTTGCATCGCTGTGGTGTTTCTGCACTGCTCTTCCCAGAGATCGCCAAACTCATGCTAACTACCCAGTTCTTCTTCATCTTCCACTGTTAATTATTACATTTTTTTAAACCTACTTTGGCAATTGCAGGAAACTTAAAACACATGAATTTCTGAGCAACAGAGAATTTTTCCTGGGTTAATATAAACCAGACGAGTGCACAACAATGTAACAGCTTTTATAAATTTGTTATTGATTGACTAATTTCTGGTTTATATTAATATTACATAAAAGCAGCTAAATTTACATTTGCTAAATTTTGCTTAATTTCTATATTTTTGCACAGAAAAAGGTACTTGTACTTAATGCTTTGAACCCCAGGGGCCTGTGTGTGGGTTTTTTTTTTATTAGGCTTAGGGTTATTAACAAAAGTCACATTGTCTCTTATTCATTGGTATTTTGGTGGTATTTTTAGTAAATTTCATGTACATTTTTTATTTTTTATTTTTGATTTTATTGGGGGGAGGGGTGTATTTTAATTATGAAAAAATGTATATCTATAACAATTATTATTATTATTATTATTATTATTATTAATGATACTACTACTACTACTACTACTAATACTAATACTACTAATAATAATATTTCTTTTTCCCAATTTTCCAGTAATGTTTTCCTAATTGGTAATCTGGTAATTCTTTTGCTAATTTTCTGTCATTTTCCCCCAAATTTCTTGTTGATTTTTAAGTAATTCATTGCTAATTTGCTCATTATCTTTTTTTCCCATGTTTTTTTTTTTTTTTTAAGAAATCCAGTTAATTTGCTGAGGTTTCAAAGGGTTAATATGAGTGAACACAAAAATAAACATACAATACAAATACAGGGACACAGGCACACAGAGAAAAATATCACAAACACACATACAAAGGTGACACACACACACACACACACACACAAACACTCAAACCAATACCCAGTGCCCACAGATATTGAGATAAAACAGTCATTTCCTACCTTCTCCCACTCTCTGTCCTTATTGAGAACAATGACGACCAGCTTGGGGTTTTCCTGATAGCCGTCCTCTGTGAACGACAAGTCTCTGCCGTCCCACGTCACATTCATCATATACCTGAGGAGGAGAAAGGAGGAGAGGAAGAAGAAGAGAGAACAGTGGGGGAGGCAGTTAGGTAAGAGGGGATGAAGGAGGGAAGGAGCAGAGCAGGGAGAGAATGAAGAGGATAAAGAGAGACAAAGGGAAACGGGAAATTTAATTACATTAGCATGAGAAAAAGTCAAGTTACGCTCTACTAGTAGTACTATCTCACCACCTCCTATTCACACACACATTCTTCGTGTCTGGTCTTTTGTACTGAAAACTGTAAAGTCATATTCGATTCACAAGGATTGGATTCAGATTAGATCCCAAAAATGAAAAGCGAAAGGGCCAAGAGTCAAAGCGTCATGCCCAAGGATACAAAAATCTATTGAAACAGTCGAGCAATAGGTCCAGCAATAAAGTATGTGGGTGTATTCTGTGTGGGTGTATTGTGTGTGTGTGTGTGTGCACGCATATGCCAGGTTTAACCTGTCCAAACGTCCTTCCAAGCACTGACCAGAAAAGGACCTGGTCTTTTTTTTTTTTTTTTTAACGTTAGGCTTTGGATAATGTTTAGGGGTTAAAGTGAGGGTTAATATGGTATTACACTGTAGCAGCTGCAGTGGGACAGTGTGTGTTTGGTGTATGCTGTACACAGATGCCAGGAGCTTGAGATTTAGTGAATACTTTCAATTTTCATCTGCAGCATTCTGAGCTAAAAAGAAGTCTCTACATTTTATTTTTGAGGGGTCCTGATCCCAAATCCTTTAAGGACAGGTTAATGAGACACATATGCAAGAAAAACAGGCTACAAAAAAACTGATTTGTACTTCATTTCAACATCAATTATCAACAATTTATTCTGTTTAGCAGCATTGTGCAGTTTCAGTGGGACAAAATAATGGTTTGACTTTGTAGGGTGCATTTTCACATGAAAATATTGCTGATGTGATCATTCTGTAATAAGAAAAAATATTGAGAGAGATATATAATCATGCCCTTACAACCCACAGAATCCGAAAAATCAGGACACCATGTTGTTTATGGTGAGGCTTCAACCAAATCAAACTGAAAACAGTGTGTAAATGCATGCACACAAAGCAACACACACACTAGGGTACACGGTATGAGTGTAAAAAAAGAAAAAAAAAAGAAATCAAAAGGAGATGACTGAGAGTGAGAACCCAAAGGGAGAGGAAAGCCACACTACTGATTCACACACACACACGCACACATGCACGCACACACACACACACAGTAATGAGTGACCCACATGGCAGGTCACATTAGCTAAGATGGAGGGCAGTGGGAAGATATTCTTAGGACCACACAGCCTCCACATTAATCAGTGGCGCCCTTCTCCACTCTGTCTCTCTCTCTGCTTCTGTCAGTCGTCGTGTAAAACAAGGGAGAGACGGCGTTTCTTTTCTCCCTCCTCTACTTCATTCCATTTCTCTCTGTCTGTGCTTCCTGGCTGGTTGACCGGTTGGCTGTCTGTCTGTGTGTCACCGCCGCGCTCCGAGGCTCTGGTCTATATTCGCATAGCTGGAGCTGCACAAGGTCAGCTCTCGCCGTGGCGGCTCCCAGTGGCGGCGAGATGCAGCTGTGTGAATCTGAGGAAGAAATATTGTTCTTTGTGGCCTGCCTCTGTGGGGCAGAAGGTGAGTGTAGCTCTCAAAACACACTTTGGTATTTCAAACCTAAAAGGCGCACATCCTTTATACTCAACTGACAAAAAAATCAAACCACTGGTAAGGCTATATAGTGTTTCTTTAAAGCAAAATTCCAGCTGAAACCACATTAACACAGTTTAAAAGCAGCGACTGGTGACATAACCGTTGTTTCTGGTGCTGTTTTAGTGTTTGATGGTGTTATTTATGTTATTCAGTGGCTAACTGGCTGAAAACAAATGAGCGGAATCACTGCGTGATATGCCTGACACAGCTACCACGGCGTTTAATAGTCCTTTTTTTCCACAGCAGCCGTTTTAACCCGAAATAGCAGGTAAACACAGGTGCAGGTGTTACTAATGGCATTAATTAGGTTCTGTTGCATTTCGGTCCACACAGAGCCAGGTTCCTGTGTGGTTCACGCTGGCTCACTGGAATCGCTCGGTGAGACCTAAATGGAGGAGAATCTTCATTAATGCCATTAGTAACACCTGTGTTTACCTGCTATTCACTGGGTTGGAGACACAGAAAAACAGAATTATACCCGGAAACAACATTACAGCACCAGAAACCAAATGTAAGTCACCAATGCCCGTCGTTTTAATGGTGATACTGTGTTTTTCCCTTTTTGTCTCAATTTCTCACTTCCTGTGGATGGTAAAGACTTCGCAAAAATGTCCATGCCTCTGGTGTATGCAAAGTGAAAAAGCATTTTTTTTAACTAACTTGAATTTTGAATTTAATTAGTATAAAATGTGAAACTGAAATATTGGCCAAAGACATAATTCCCTTTTTTCAGTGTTTAGGGATAAACTAATGAAGCTGAACTGGCAGAAGAAGAGAAGAGAAGGTGAGAAAACTCTAGTTTCTGTGTTTTATTTCACACTTCTAAATACTGCTACTTTATTGATAAGTTCATCGTTCTATGCTTGGGATCAAAAACATTGATCTGAAGCTCAGTTCTGACGCTGGTCTGTGAATAGTTTTCGAATAAACAATGAATGTAGCAACTTCTGATCAACTCATATCCGTTTCAGGATTAAAATATCAACTTCTGATTAGGCCATGCAGATTTTACAGTTTAAGCCCCGCCCATTCTGACAACGCAGTATAAGATATCGTAGTTAGTTGAACAGAAGATACAGTTACTGTAAATACGAATAATGCATGACAGTACTAACTAACAGCTATATTTTTATATTTAAAAAAAAAAAAAAACATATCTGGTGCTGCTTTAACTAAACCCCAAACCCAAATCTGTGTGAACTCCGGCCTCTCGTGGTGAAAAGTAGGGTGTGTGGTCTTGACACCTGTTGTTCTCTATGGGTGATGACATCACATCAAGCATCACCAAAGACCAGGCAGCCTACTTTTCACCATTAGAAGTCAGGCTTCACACTGATCTGGGTTGGCACTTTAGTTGCTCTTTAATGCAAATCAACATATATTTTGCTAGATGTTTTAATAGCATTTCTCATGTCACTTTATTAATAAATAAGATCAGTTTGCTTAGAATGATGGTGATGATGTTGATGATGCTGATGCACCCACACACACAGAAGCAGCGGTCTAGACCACTGATGACGTGAAGTCACACAGAGGTCAGAGGAAATGAGAATAGACAAGTACAATAAAAAAGCTGTGTGTGTGTGTGTGTGTGTGTGTGTGTGTGTGTGTGTGTGTGTGTGTGTGTGTGCAGTGGCATTTCATGGTGCTGGCATGTCCCTGTCAAATTGCTGTTGGGGAAAATGGGTGAGAAATTCACGCACACACGCACACACACACACACACACACACACACACACACACACACACAGCCTGATGAAATCGGAGAGAGATAAAGGGATTGAGTGAGCTTTGTCATTAAAATAAACTGATAGGCCTGCAAGCAACCAGATGAGTGGTAGTAAGCCATTTGATTGGAAGATTGATCATCTCTTCAGGTGTCAACAACCTCCAGGAGGAGGGACGATCAATACCACCTTTACACATACACATGCGCATACACACCTGCACGCACGCAGACACGCACACACACAATAGGATAAATAGGCGCAGAGATGTTACTTTTACACATGCACAAAACCAAACATGCACACACTCAACACACACACACACACACACACACAATGCAGGGCAGAGCCCAATTATAGGGAACTACAGCAGAGAAAGAAGTGCAGGAATCAATACGAATGCCTAGGCTGCTCTTTTAGACAGCAGCCCATTCTGCACTATGCACCCATTTATCTTGAAAAGATAGACACACACACACACACACACACATACACAGAGTGGAAGATTTCACTCTTCCTTCCCTCTTATTTACAGTAGATTTTTCTCTCTTTTCTCGCTCATTCAGTGTAATTCCCTCACTTTTTGTGCTCCGTTATCTCGTCGCACAAACCAGCAAAGTAAATAGTATTTACGGCACCAGCCAGAGGATCTGATGTAACTCGGATGTAACTATGTAGAAACCTGTGTTGGATGCTCGAAGATAGAAGAGTGGATGAGAGTGTGTCAGTGAGATTACTGGTTGGAAAGCTGCTATCACACAGTTTTTTACTGAAACAGGCTTTCCAAAGGCTCAGCAGTATATTCTGGTGTCCCAGAAGCAGCAACCTCTAAAGCCTCATTCGCATTAGGGCTAAATAAGGTTGTCACTCCTTATTTTAGAACTTAATCCAGTCAAGTCCACATTTAATACAATCCTTAACAACTAGTCGCAGCGAGTCCTGCTGGAAACAGGTAGCAACAACCGAAGCTGACTCTACTTACTAACTTGGTAAAGTACAGGAGTGCATCCTAGGTGTGTTCCTTGTTCATGCATGCAAGCATTCTCAGTCTAAATATGCATGTATGTACAGACACACAACATGAGCAACTCCAGATCAAAACCTCGGTTACTGAGCCGTGTGATGGCCACTTATAAGTTACACAAACACTGCTACACTTAAAGGAGCATGCCACTGATTTCAAATATTGTCATCATTCATAAAGCACAGAACTGATAATTCTCTGTGAAGCAAACCTGGGGACGCCTGAGAAAAACTAACATGGAGGACTCTGTTACAGTGATTGAATACTGGTGTGAAGAAAGTTTGAAGTCTCTGAAAGTTCATTTTCATATCATAGTGGAATGAATGGAAACCAACAACTGGGAAAAAAGGAGGAAAAATGATATAGAGTATTAGATATTAGAGTCTAAAATATGACTGCTAACTTTGTGACAAGATTAGCAGAAACATGAAGTATATACAATTTGTAGATACTGCTCTAAATATGCAGAATCACTGGTATGGTCTTTTACACTTACCTTTCGATCAATCCCACATTATTTCAGCCAGTCATCTCCATCCTCATCAACAGACTTGTGCAAGTAGCAGAGTAGAGCTCTGGACAGGCCTATTGTTTTTAATAAGGCCTCACCTGCCCACTCTCACTGCTTTTTTGTGGTGTACACCCCTGAGCCAACAATATTTGTTGCCAGTCAACAGAACTGTGGAACTCTAACTGGGAAACTTTATAAAACATTTCCATAAATGTTGTTGGAGTGTGACACCAACAACATCAGCTATGGCGAGATTTATCAAATAGCATCCCAAAAGAGGAATAGTTTAACCCTGCTATAATTTAAGTGGAAGTATGTATGTAAAATAATATGGGTGATTAATTTAATATTTTTTTAATCAATTTTATCACTGTTTGCGAATGAAACCATCTAAACAGTTTAATACTTAGCACAGGGTCCCAAAGGGAACATCTCTTAGAATGAAGTCCAAACCCCTGTGCCACAACACATGCAGTTCAAATTCCTATTACGTTCACACCATGAATGTGCATTCCAACACGAGCGCCCATGCCTGCTTGCAGCCTTGAGAAAAGAAAAACGGCCACACCACACAGACCTGTGTAACAGAGTAACAACATTTTCAGACTAAGGAGGAGGCTCACCCTGCTGAGTTGAGCCATACGCGAGTTAGCACCAGAGAAACGAGATATGATGCTTTAGCAGTTCTCCAATATCAGGACCTCACGAGCAGAACAATGGAAATATGGTGCCAGAAACAATTTCATAATATCAAATACACCACACGCGCTTTCAACTTATTTATTTGTTGGAAGAAAGAAAATTACATTTATTGTTGTTACAGGTTTTATCAGACAAGTGTCTGTGAGCATGGGTGAGTCGCCAGCAAAAGCGTGAAATGGTTTGCTGTCAGTTTACGGCTCATCGGCCTTCTCCTGGACCCCAAACCACCCAGCTACTTCGTGATAAGAACAATCTCAAATGGTGCGCTTCTGCCCGCTTAGCCATGTGTCGACTCAATCTGTGTGTGCTCATAACACAATGTGGAACTCAAAGAGAGTCTCACACGCCGGTTGTTAAGAGGCTGAGTGGTCCACTTTGCCCACTCTCAGCTCTCCACACTGACTGAGGTTACGTTTGGTGGCCACTACATATCTCGCCAGTGATCAATATTTCAAAGTCATATTTTCAATTTGAACTCTACGGTATCTCAATTAGTGGTGATGAGACAGTCTTCTCTGCGGCAGCCCCATTTTGTAATTTAGGCTGATAAGGGGAGTGAATTTTTACATAGAAAATCTTTCCTTGTAGCTTTAAAGCATTAGAGCAATTAGATTTAGATCTTCTCAAAGATTCATTAAATCCAATTCAGTTGAAGCACAGATTTTTAATTACTGCTCTAAACAGGCAAAATGAAAAATCACCACTGTGAAAATACTGTAGTCTATTCACTTAGTGCCATTTAATTAATTGCCATTGTGCTTCTGCTGTTCAAGTACATGCGTTCATCACTGGCTATTTGTGCGTTATGTATCTGTGTGTGTGTGTGTGTGTGTGTGTGTGTGTGTGTGTGCTCATGTATGTGTGTTCCCCCTTTGTTTCTCTCTGTCCATCCCAATGAAGATCAAACATCCTATCAAAGTTAGTTGAGGAAAATCCATCAGTGGATGCACTGTCAGCGCATACTTTAGAAAGACTATTTTCGGTGCAGCAATTTATGTTCGGGTTACAATTAAGTTTAGGTTAAGTACTGCAATGACTTTGCATAAAAATCAATAAAAAGATGAAGACAACATTGATAAAGGACATGCGTAACTCAAATAGATAGTGACACAGATATGCATTGGCTGGCATCTTTAAGCCTTTGTACAGAGACAGGATGCAGACAGGACAGTAGATTTTGTGTGTGTGTGTGTGTGTGTGTGTCTACGTATGCAAGTGCGTGCATGTTTTGGCTGACGCCCGCGGAACAGGTGGAACTGATAGGGCGTTGCTAGGATACGGACACAGATTTGAGTGTACACTGGAAAGTGACCCTAAACAACCCTGAATGAACGTGTGCCCACCCCACACACACACACACACACACACACACACACACACACACACACACACACACACACCATTACTTTTCCCCACCTCAACAATTCTCCATGTAATGTTTCCTCTCCCCTGTAGCACTGGGCTTGTAGTAAAGCTATCCAATTTCTCCTGCTTTCTAGCCTCCATTATATCAGTAATCTCTCTATTCATTAGGGAGGAGGAGGAGGAGGAGGAGAGGGAGCAGATGAGGCGAGGAGGAGAGGAGAGGAACTAGATGCAGAGGAGAGGGAGTACAGGAGGGGAAAAAATGAAAGCGAGAGGCAGAATAAAGATAAGAGAGATTGGACAGAGTGA